>NW_007733598.1:24528-64896 GCF_000696425.1 Galeopterus variegatus | reverse complement strand
ACCCTCGGCAGGAGCACCGCCATGCTCCCAAGTGGCGCACTGTAGCAGTGCGCCACCCGGCCGGCCCATGTCATTGGTTTTTGATGGGGATTGCATCAAGTTTATAGATTGCTTTGGGTAGAATGGACATTTTCATGATACTAATTCTTCCCATTGAAGAGCATGGTATATTTTTCCACCTTTTTGTGTCCTCTTTAATTTCTTTCAGTAATGATTTGTAGTTCTCATTGTAGAGATCTTTCACCTATTTTGTTAAATTGATACCTAGGCATTTTATTTTTTGGCAACTATTGTAAATGGGCTTGCTTTCTTGATTACATTATCTGCTAGTTTGTTGTTAGAATGTAAAAACACTATTGATTTTGGGGAGTTGATTTTGTATCCTGCAACAGTACCAAAATTGTTAATCAGCTCTAAGAGTTTTTCAGTAGACTCTATAGGTATAACTATGTATTAGATCGTGTCATCTGCAAATAAGGACAGTTTGACTTTGTCCTCTCAAATCTGGATGCCCTTTATTTCTTTCTCTTGACTGATTGCTATGGCTAGTAGTTCCAATACTATATTAAATAGGAGTGGTGAGAGTGAGCATCCTTGTCTAGTTCCTTTTCTTCAGGGAAAAGCTTTCAGCTTTTCTGCGTTCAGGATGGCAATTGGTTTGTCATAAATGGCTTTTACTGTACTGAGATAATTTCCTTCTATGCCTAATTAGCTGAGAGTCTTAACCATGTAGTGATGTTGAATTTTGTTGAATGACTTTTCTGCATCAACTGAGAAAATCATATGGTTTTAGTCCTTGCTTTTGTTGACATGGCATATCACATACATACATACATACATACATACATACATACATACATACATTCATTTATTTATTTATTTATTTATTTATTTATTTATTTAAAGAGGTGACTGGTAAGGGGATCTTAACCCTTGACTTGGTGTTGTCAGCACCACGATCTCCCAAGTGAGCTAACCGGCCATCCCTATATAGGGATCCAAACCCATGGCCTTGGTGTTATCAGCACCACACTCTCCCAAGTGAGCCACGGGCCAGCCCTTACATTTATTGACTTGCTTATGTTGAACCAACCTTGCATTCCTGGGATGAATCCCACTTGGTAATGGTGTATAATTTGTTGGATGTGTTGTTGTAATCTGATTGCAAGAATTTTGTCAAGGATTTTTGAAGCTGTATTCATCAAGGATATTGGCCCATAGTTTTCTTTTTTGTTATATTTTTATTGAGTTTTGGTAGAAGGATGATACTGTCCTCATAGTATGAGTTTGAGAGAATGGCTGCTGTTTCAACTTTTTGGAAAAGTTTGAAAAGAATTGATATTAATTCCTTTTTAAAAATTTGATAGAATTCAGCAGTATAGCTATCCAGTCCTGGGCTTTTCTTTGTTGGAAGATTGCTGATTCCTGCTTCAATCTCATTGCTTGTTATTGTTCTGCTCAGGGTCTCTATTTCTTCTTGGTTCAGTCTTGGCAATTTGTATGTGTGCAGAAATTTATCCATTTCTTCCAGGTTTTCACATTTATTGGTGTACAGTTGTTTATAATAATCTCTAATGATTCTTCATATTTCTGTGGTATTGGTAGTAATGTCTCCCTTATCGTTTCTGATTTTCGTTATTTGGGTCTTCTTTCTTCTCTTTCTTTTTCTTTTTTTGGTTAACCTAGCTAATGGTTTGTCTATTCTATTTATCTTCTCAAAAAACCAACTTTTTGTTTCATTGATCTTTTGTATTGTTTTTCTTGGTTTCTATTTCATTTAGTTCTGCTCTGATCTTATTTCTTTCCATCTACTAGTTTTGGGATTGGCTTGTTGTTGTTCTCATTCTTTGAGGCACAGCATTATGTCATTTATTCGAAGTTTTTCTATTCTTTTGATGTAAGCATTCATTGCAATAAATTTCCCTTTTAATACTGCTTTTGCAGTATCCCATAGGCTTTGGTATGACATATCTTTATTTTTGTTAGTTTTGAGAAATGTTTGTTTGTTTGTTTCCTGTTTAATTTCTTCTTGGACCCATAGGTCATTCAGAAGTCTGTTGTTCAGTTTTCATGCACTTGAGTAGTTTCCAGAATTTTTCTTGTTATTGATTTCCAGTTTTGATCCATTGTGGTCTGGAATGATACTTGGGGTGATTTCAGTTTTTAAAAATTTGCTAAGACTTGATTTATGACCTAGTATCTGGTCTATCCTGGAGAATGTTCCATGTGCTAATGAGAAGAATATATATTCTCTGGTTGTTGGATGAAATGTTCTACAGATATCTACCAGGTCCAATTGGTCTAAGGTGTAGTTTAAATTCTATGTTTCTTTGTTGATTTGTTGCCTGAAAGATCTGTCTGACACTGAAAGAAGTGTGTTCTGGTCATCCACTATTATTGTATTTGGGTCTATCTCTTTTTTTAGGTCTAAGAGTGTTTGCTTTACATATCTAAGTTCTCCACTGTTGAGTGCATATATATTTATGATTGTTATGTCTTCATGCTTGATAGATCCCTTTATCATTATATAATAGCCTTCCTTGTCTCTTTTTTTGGTTTTTTATTTGAAGTCTATTTTGTCTGATATAAGAATAGCTACCCCTTCTCATCTGTGGTTTACATTTGCATGGTATATCTTTTGCCATCCCTTCACTTTTAGTCTGTGTTTGTCTTTAAAGGTGAGGTGAGTCTCTTGAAGACAGTGTATAGTTGGGTCTAGCTTTCTAATCCAGTCAGTAAGTCTGTGTCTTTTGAATGGAGAGTTTAATCCATTTACATTAAGGGTTGTTATTGATAAGTATTGCTTTACTCCTGTCATTACATTACTTTTTGTTTAGCTATTTTAAACATTATTTGTCCCTTTATTGGCCTTTTATTTTTCATCTTTGATGTTAGTTGGATTTTTGAGGTGACATGATTTAGCTTCTTTCTCTTTCTCATTTGCATTTTGGTTTTAATGGTGGGTTTTGCTCTTTCTTGTGAATCCATGATATTGATTATTGTTTTTCAGATTCCAGATGCAGGAATCCTTTGACTTCTCGCAGGGCTGGTCGTGTTGTAGTGAACTCCCATAATTTTTGTTTGTCAGTAAAATACACTATTTCTCCTTCATTTCTGAAGGATAACCATGCTGCACTACTTTTAAAGCACTTTATAAATATCATCTTTTACATTTACATAACCCAATGAGAAAGATACTAACATTATCTCTAGATGAGAAAACTGAAGTAAAAGAGGTTATCCCTGGTGGAACATGTATCCCAGTCCTGACAAACTGGCAACAGACACCAAAAAATCTTGAACTACACACATAAGAAGAGGAAAAACTATATAGTGCCCGATTTGTGGGAATTTCTCAATGAGTGCAAAGAGGAGTGAAATCTAACTGTCCATCAGTAGATGCTGTCCAATGCTAGTCTCCACTAATCAAATATACTAGTCACAGCTCATGTGCCTTAGGAAACACTCTATTCTTATGGAGGGACACCAGAAAAATAAGCATTTTTTAAACTCATTTAAATTTTGAAAAAAGAGATATGCTTGGCCCCCTTTACACTAACAGAATTTTTTTTGCCATATATGAGGGGTCTTCAAAAAGTTCATCGAAAGATTTGTGTTACCTTTTAATTCCATTTCCCACAAACTTTTTAAAGTGTCCTTGTATATACAGACATAAACCATAAAGGACAATCATCCTAATCATTCCCTTGCATACACTCTCCACTCCCCTACCTCTGTCTGTCTGTCTCCACCATACTCACTAATGCAGCCAAAGGAAAACACAATCACACTGATCTTACTTTAAATTCTGATCTGTTCAACAGTTGTTTTATTCCTCCCTAATTCATTCACTCTTCTATTTTTACAGACAAGTATAGTTTATTCTTGTTATTCACAGTAGTTATGATCCATAAAGTTGTCAAGAATATAGAACTAATAAATACTGATCCATTGCTCCTAGGGGAAATACAGAGTTAGGTTCCTGTAAGTTTCTGGCTACATTTTCATCAACCAATAAGTATATAACCTTGGTTTATGTGTTTCTTTTAAAAAACCACCTTATTTAATATTATTGATTCATTTACATTGAACTCACTGACAACAGCGCTATGACTCACTCCTGAATGAAGCTAATCTAACACATGTATTTTCTCCATAAGGCACATCACAGTCTTCCTACACTCAGGAACCCTAGACAACACTTTAGTGCTACACTTGAGGGACATGTTAAACCATGAATACAAACCACAATATAAAGCTCAAAAAATGTCAAGAACATGGCACTTTAAAAAGACCACAAAAATGTTGCCTGTTTACAGTATTAGTTGAAAGAAGGAGGCAGTGCAAGGCCTTGCTCAACCTCAGCTGGGAACACACACATTGGACCACTCAAATTTTTTGCAGCTCTGAGCATGCACATATCTGCAAACGACCACAAAAGCACTGGGAGAACATATTTGCAGATTTGAGACTGCAAATTAATTTTAGGAAATATGTGAATTCACAAACAGTGAATCCACAAGTAATAAGAATTGACTATATTTTACATCTTCTCTTCTCACCTCAAACCCTCAACATCTTCCCTGCTCTCGCTCTCAAACTCATGACCTAGTTTCCTACTTTACTAAGAAGATGGAAACAATCAGAAGAGAACTCTGACTCCTACTGAGATAGGAGGTGCTCAGTTTCCATGGGTTCAGGTTTCGGGATGCATCTCTGGGTTTCAAGCCATTCTCCATCGTCTCTGGCCCTGCCTCTAGGCCCTTCCCTAGAGGAAAGTTACTGTTCCTAGTTAGGCCTATTTTCCATACCAACACAGGGAAAATGAGACCACAAGGGGCTGACTTATGCAAATCCAGTGGCTGAGCATGCTCAGTAGGGAGGGGTCATATAGCCCTGGCAGCCAGGCATGCTCAGTAAAGTGGAGTTTATCCTCTAAATGATCTTCCACTAGATGTGCGAAAGAGCACAGAATATTCTTGAACATGTCTAGTGCATGTGATAGGATTTGACCAATGAACATGCTCCAAAAAGAGACCAACTGAGCCTGTGCAGGACTATGTTACATAAGTGGGAACCACCCCTTTAACTGAACATGCACTGGATAGCAAAACTGAAAAGACAAATCCCAGTAGAAGGCAGGTCTGTTGCTCACTCTCCTCAAGCCAGCCCTGCTCTGCCTGCGGAATGTATTTCTTTCTTTTTGTATCAGCCTTACTTTTAGCAAGTGCCTACTCACTTTTGTGTTAAACTTGGTGCGGGCCCTGCTCCGTCTCTGGAGCGAGGCTGCACTCTCCCTGTGGAATCTGTATCTCTTATTCATTACATTAAACATGTTCTCACTTTCTACTGTGGCTTTGCTCTTGAACTTCTTCCTGCGGTGGAGCCAAGAACCTGGTAAGAGCACAGGGTGAGTTGAGGCCAGCTACTAGGATTCCCCAGACCCTTCCTCCAGCATCCCGACCACCACCCTACCAACCTTCTAGCATCTTCTCCCACATTCTCTACTTTCCTGCTTACTACCAGAGATGAATTCTCCTCATTTCTGTTTAAAGTGCCTGATTGTGCACTAAGACCCCATCCTTCCCATCTCCTCAAAGACACTGGTCTATTCTGTCCTCTCTACTGACATTAGTTTTTCTTTCTCCTGGGTCAGTCATTCCCATAAGTACATAAATACTGTTCTCTCTCCTTTCTTGAAAACCTTTTTGGAAGTTATTTTACAGGATTAAGAAAAACTTTAAAAAATATTAATACATTTTGGGGAAGATTCCTATGTCAGTCCTTAATACTGACAGAAATAATCATAATACTTATGAAATAATCAGAAATAAGCAGTAAGTAGCATCTACAAGGTTGTTAATTGCATAATTATTTATAAAAGCAAATAACTGAAAGCAATCTAAATAAAAAATAGAGGGTTGATTAAATACATACAGTAAAATACTATACAGTCATAATAAGCCATAGAAGAATATTTAGCAATGTAGAAATATTCATTATAAATTAAGTGAAAACTTCAGATTTCTAAACAAATTACAAAATCTGGTCCTACATCTACAAAAAGAAGAAGATGGATTCATTTTGCTTATGTGGGTTTGCGCACTGAAAAATGGTCAGAAAGATGTATGTGATATATACCAATATTTAACCCTGGTTTGCCTGACTTCAAGCCCAGGGTCTTAGCCACTCCCCTAAACTAAGTGTGGCTGTTTTCAGCAAGACAGAGATAGAAACCCATAGGAGTTATCCTACACCTTGGCCCAGTAAGGGCCACTACACATTTCACTAGTAGGTTCCTATAATGTAAAAAAACAAGCTATGTTACAACGTCTCTTTTTCCTTTACAGGTGCACTCTATGTCATTGTAATGTTGGGAATGGAACTAAGGGGTAGGCATGTTAAATCAAACAAAACAGCTGCCAAAATGGTGGCCTGGGACCACCCTCCCTTCAGACTAAGGCAGAGACTATGGAGACTCAACACACCCTGGTGGAATAAAAATGAACAGACCTTTGATAGCAAAACCTACCAGGAAGTGAGTATCTCCTGACCTGTGTTTAAAAAAGAAAGAGAGAAACTCGGAAGTTAAAGAACAAGTGGAGCCCTCTCTAAGGTAGGCGAGAGGTGTGTCTGCAGTAGCGAGAAACTCTCCAAGCCAGATTTTCATGTTGACAGCTGTTCTCCTTCTCACAAACAGTTGCCACGGCTACTCCTCATCTAATCCCCACCAGATGTTTTGACAGACTGTCAAAATTTCCCATATATATCCCAACTCCCCAAGACAATGAAGACCTATCATCAGCTTCCAAAATTCACTTTCTTACAATACTGATCAATTATACATTACATAAGGAGAAAATAAGAATGGACAATCGCATTTAAATTTCACACTATTTCATCCTCAAAGAGCTGAAAATGTATGCCTCTCGTCTCCACAACAATCCTATGGAACAGGAAGAGGTGGGACTGCTGCCATGTTTTACAGACGAAGAAAGCGAGGCTCGGCGGGATTGAGCACCTTGCCCAGTCAAGTGGCTACGATGCCAGGACAGGAGCTCAGATCTGTCGCTCCTGGTGCACTGCCCTTGGCATCGTGCCTTGCTGGTGAATGTCTTTTCAGGCCTTTGAAGATATGCCCCCGAGGAGTCACACACAAGCCTCCCACCTCCTCTCTGGTCACCCCAAGCCCAGCCCACAGCACCTTTACACCTTCCAGCCATCCTCGGCCACTATGTGCCCTGTGCGCAAGCTTCACACCATCAAGGTCAAGGACTAGATTCTGCCTTTACAGAAAACACATATTTAGGTTACATAGATGTTTGGTCAATAATTATCCTTTAAATTTAACAGCTAGTTGTTTGTAGTCTTTTACATTATATCTCAAAAAAAAAAAAGTAAAAACTAAGAAAACATTACAAAATGAGGAAAATTTTAGTTTTGGGTGTTTTTTTTTTTTAACATGTTTTTTTCTTGCCTATGTTTGTTGGTACGTTTTGACAGAGTTCTGAGCCTTTCATGACCCCAGTCTTTGCCTGGGTTTCCAATCCCTGTCCAGCCAGCTGCCCTCTTGGCTCATGACCTCTCCCACCTGCCCCTGGGCCACACGCTCCACCCCATGCAGCAATTGGTCTCATTAGCACAAGCGTGGGCTCCTAAACTCTGAACCACTTGGGCTGGTAAATGCAGGAAACCCAGTCTTGAGGCCCACCCAATCCAAGGGTGACATAAGGAAATACTGAGAATTCTTTAAGTTAGGACTTTATATGAAAATAGCAAAAAAGATACTTTAAAAATGACCGAACACATACTTTGAAATGAAAATGATACGCAGTATTTTTAATACACGTGTAAAGGGTATTTTATCCAGGCCAGAGCTGAGGAACCTTAGAATTCATGACGTCTGACCAGGAGGTCAGCTTTGATGCTCCAGGCAGGCCTACTTCTCAACTGTCATAGAACGCTGGGAAAGTTCTTAACTGCCACTGGCAACAGCGTCCAGCCATATCTCCTGAGGTCCCCGAAGGAGCAGGAGCCCTGTAGGGACATTTGAAAACAATGCATCTTCAGATATTTCTGCTGAACTCGGTGTCCCTGAAAGAAATCAGACTAAAGGAGAAAAGAATAGTAGTCCTGAGAGGAAAAAAAACAAAAACAAAAACCCACGAATAAAGAAGTTTAGCCAGTTGGATGTGACGGGGCAGCAATGCACGTCCACCAGACGGCAGGGACGTGCAGCCCCAGGGGAAGCTGGGCCTGAGCATGGCCCCCCAGCCTTCCTTCCCATTTTTCCTCTTCCCCAGAGAAGGAGTGTGCTCCAGAAAGGAGAGGGCTGTGGGCTAAAGGAACAAAGTGTGTCCCATGCACCCGATACCAGTGGAGCGGAGATCCAGAGGAACGGGGCGAAGGGTGGAGAGTGGCCTCTGCAAGGGGCACGGAGCTGGGACATGGGACAGTGGGGCTGTAAAGCAGGCACGCTCTGCTTTTACAATGTAATTCACCTTCCTCCAGGTGCTTCTGGAAGCAAAGCCATCTGACCTACCTAGAAGGGGGTATTCGGATTACAAATAAAAACACACTTAGAAGTCTTGAGGAACATTTTGGAAGAGGGGTCATGAAGGCAAAACAGAAAACTTGCTGGGAAAAGAAGTGGGAGGAGAGAGGAATGCAGGGTCCCTGCAGATGTGGCTGTGTGCACTGTGTCATGATGAGACTGTACATGACACGACAGATGAAGCTGCCTAGGGACTAAAAGGGCTGTGTAATGGGGGCTGCTATGAGTCTGGAGTTCTTCCCCACTAAGGGATGGATGACCTTTAGCCAGGGTGGGTAGGGAACCATCCTGGTCCCCTCTGGATCCTCTTCCTCATGTCCCATGTGCATCAGGTCTTCACGGGGATCCTCTTCATGCTTTGGTGCCTTATTTCTGAAACCTGGACTTTGCTTAGGCAGCTGCTGGAAGAAGAGTATCTAAGGGCAATGTCCTTGTCATTTTCTCTCTGGGAAGCTCTGCCCCTCTCCACTCTGCTCGGTGGAGGCTGCCCCTCGGTGGCTGGCAGCACTTGTTGTGCCTGTCCTGTGTTCCCTTAGGCAAGTGCATTCTCTCTTTGGCACCGGCTCCCTCCTGTGTGCTATGGTAATCAGAGCGGTGTTGTGAACCAGCTCAGCAGCTGAGTATAAACTCAAAAGCATTCCCTGTGGGATAAACAGTGAGGGTGGGGTTTAAAGTTTATCCTAAAAAGTCAGTTCCTGCTTGAAATTGGAGGTAAAACGTTTTCCCCATGAGTCCAAACTATGGATACCAATCCTCGCCTCATGCAACAATGGGCTTCTCTCCAGCCTCTCACCCCACACCCCTGCAGTAGTAGTTAGTGACAGAAAGATTTTGTCAATTTTGCCTTTGATGAATTCAAACCTTCACAGAGCAGATCCTCACACCAGGCTAGAGACTTTGCTGCCCACCTCTGGTCATTTTGCTTCTTTGTTTCTTAACTTGCCACCCAGTATCCCGACACCTCGCCTGCTGCTAACAGTGAGCAGGGCTAGCCTCTTGTGCCCCTCTCTCCCTGCTGTCCTCTTCAGCGGCCAACAAGGCCCACAAAACGGACGTTAGCATTCACAGGAAGAAGGGTCTGGAAGGTGAAGTCAGGATGGTGAACTCTGAAGTCGGCTGAACTTAAATGAGAAAAGTAGACTGCTTCTGAGTTTATAGAGACAGGACCAGAGTTTGGAAATTCAGGTTTCCTGCAGAGTCCCCTAAGTGGAAGTTTGCACCTTTTGCAAAGGCCCAGTGACACTGAAGGAAGCTCATGGCTTCTGAGTTGTTCTGCTATGATCTGATCTGCTGGGTGAATTGGGGTAGGCCACTGACTTCCTAACCTCAGTTCTTTATCCAGATTTCAGGGAGGTTGGGGGAAAGCTGCAGAGGGTAATCGCTGGGAAACTTGTGGATCTGGGGATGTGGGGATGCAGAGGTTAGGGGCGTGGGAGACCAGAAGGAGGAGACGCTGAGATGGCCTCAGGCTGAGGGCACCAGCTCTGTGCTCCAGCCACTTCTGTGAGGCCTCTGCTGACGCTGCCCTGTGTCTCCTGACTTCTTTAGCTCATTAAGCTGCTTGCTTCCAAGACACCCAGGACCCTTAAAGAGGGCCCAGGGATGGGCACTTCTCCATGTCTGTTTTCTTTGCCATCATAGGCCCTAGCACACTGAACGGCATTGAACAGAAATCTTGCCACCTGTAAAAAGACACTGAAGTCTGATGAGAGCGCAGCCTCATTTCATCACCTTTTTCTCTCTCTTAAATATTTTAAATTATTTTAATTTTTGTTTACTATAAATTATATCTTATGAGGTGTATGGCACTCCCCCACTGACAACCTTAGATGGTGCCCCATTGTCAAGTTAAATCAAACTGGTTGGCATGAAATTTTTGATTCTTCACTGTCTGGCCCAAGCCTTCCTCTCCAATGTTATCTTCTGTCCTTTCTTGCACTCTATGACACTAATATTCAAGGCTTATTAGAGAACCAGATGCTAAACACTCTCCAGTCTCTGTGTTTTTGCTTACACTGCTGTTCTTTCTCTTCCTCCTGGTGAGATCTCCTCTGCCTGTAAAGCACGCCTCTACCACGATCTCACCCGTCCTACCTCACCCCTCCCTGAAAGGCACCTGCCCTCCCCCAATCCCACCGCATACTCCCTAAGTTCACCTTATTCTCATTTTTGTACACAGCCTTTATGAACTTTCATATGCATCTCAACCTCCCAATTTTTGTAAGTTTTAGGGTGACAGGGATGGTTCTTACATTTCTTTTGTACTCCACGTGTTGCTGGCACAGCACACACATGTAGCTCTTCATTAAACGCTGAGTATAGGAAAACAAAGAGCACCGACCCCTGTGAAAATGTGCCAGCCTTCAGTTTTCTTTCCAAACCTGCCATATCCTTCTCTTGGCCGGGCCCTTCTGTATCTTTGTACTGCCTTCAGTGTTCAAGTCAGTTGACCAAAATCAATGGTGTGACATGCTATCCAGCTCTTCAGCAGGAGGCGACTGAAGTCAGTTTTCCAGACATAAACCAAAGGAGGGCAGAAATCTGAACGTTGCTTTCAGGATGCCTGAATCTGTCGCATTGAGGTGGACTGTAAAGGGATGAAAGGAAAGAACAGTGAGTGGCCAGAAGCTATGTCTATGGAGTGAGGTCAAGAGTTAGAGTCTACTTATCTTATTTAAGATAAACTATATTTTTCAAAGTTTAAAAGTGGAGTTTTTGAGAAAATTGACATAATAGGTAGCTCGATACTGCTTTTATTTTTCTGGGTGTCTTTTAGGTGCCAAACTATGTTCTAAAAGTCTTGGTTTATCTACCTTCTCAAAAGAAATCCAGCTAAGTTTCCTCTCCAGTGATTTCCTCCAGGAACAAGAAATGAGAAAGATTTATTATGGGTAATTGGAGAATTGAAAGCAGAATGATACTTCAAGTATGAAGGAAACTTCCAATAGCATTTTAGTTCCTCCTTACCAACTATCCCAGGACACATACTATAAATATTTAAATAACGTAGGCAGCAGTGTGCATCAGAACACAAACACACAGTTTATACTACACTGTCGGTATGCTCTTAAATTAGAAAAAAATAGCCTTGAAATGAATGCTGTACTCATCTTGACTGAAGAAAACCTTCCATTTCAAACTACAAAATTATATAAAATTGTTAACATTGTACTGGGATGAACTTTTCTCGTATTCTCTCCTAAAATTCTTCAATCTTTCAAGATAGGGCAAAAAATACAAACCATTCTAGTTAGAGTAAGAAATCGGGCTGAGAAATACAAATTTTTTTCCCAAGCAAAAATAAGCCATGAAGCCAAACCACTCATCAAGATCTGAGTATTTGAAGATTCTTGGCTCTTGGGCTATGACTTGTTTGCCAGAAATACAAAAAGACATCAGTGCTTCTTACCCTAATAAAATTAAGACCTATTTGACTCAAGGACACTTTGAGAGATAGTCATGCATCCGAAATCCCTTCTGTTCCGGACAGACCCTGGATGTCATTACAGAAAGAGTCTACGACAGAGGGTTTTTAATCCAGATGTCAGGATCTGCTGGATAAAATTTACCTCATCAAGAGCACTTTCAATTTATAATTTCCATATGATTTTCCATCTTATTAGTACATGATTTCCAGAAATGTGGGCGTTGAAGGCTAGCATAAATTCTCTTCTCAATTCTACCTGCAACATTCCCCTAATTTCTCTAACTCCATCTCTAGCCCCTCTAATCTATTCACAATGCAGACAAAATTATCTCTGTAAAATGTAAATCCAGTCATGTCATTTCCCTATTTAAAATCACTCAAAGGTCCCCCATTGCTCTTAGGATGAAGTCCAAATTCCTTATTTTGGCTTACAAGACCCTGCAGGATCAGGTCCTGGGTTCCCACTCCAATGTTCTTGTCTTTCCCCCAACATCACCACCATAATACATCTCTGCTTCCCAGCTCTACTGAAAATCACTTAATCCCTGTGCTCTCTTGTTTCAGTCTCCAGCATTCTGTTCCCTTCTCCTCTGCTCCCACAGACTCCTTTAATTGAGACTTCATACTCACACCTGCATGCATTTGCAGAAGCATGCGTTAAGAATGGGTGCGCTGGGTTGTGTGAAGAGTAAGACGTAACTCTTAGTATTACAAACTGCAAATCCTGTAGTGATCCAACAGGCCACCATATATAGCTTGTAATTCCAAACACTGTCACATTTGTGTTTCTATTACCACCACCCTGACCCTCACCAAGTATGTTTGAATGTTTGACATATTATGAAATAAGTTCTGTTTCAAATTAAAAGCACCTCTACTCTGCAGAGTGTTCTGGCCACCTCTCTGGAAGCCTTTAAATTGAGCACTAATGAGATCAGATGTGATTGCCCCATCCGACTGATTTGGCTTGGTCTTGACTATGCAAAAGATTATACAGTAACATTAATAAGACATTTAATTTACCAAAGAGGTCATTTAACTTTCCCATTTTCTAAATTAACAGGAAAATAATCTAGGGAAATAATGAAATATAATTCACCCACCCAATTTTTAATAGATTTGATGGGCCCTTAGAAAAAGCACCACAGTGCTTTCTGCAGACACACAGGAAACGATGCTGCATTGGGACATGTGACCTCTCTACCGCCAAGTTTATGCTTTCAACTATTAAAATGCAGGCTCAGATATAGTGAGAATCCAAAATTTTTGTTGGTTATTGGTTATTGCCAAAATATCTGATTAATGCTGTGAACTCAATTTTACATTACTTTTTAATGCCAAAAAAAAAAAAAAGGATAGCCTTACATAACTCAACTTTGATCCAGTAAGTTTTTACTAAGCATTTACTATATTTCAAAGCTTTGTTAC
Organism: Galeopterus variegatus; assembly: GCF_000696425.1. Classification (NCBI taxonomy): domain Eukaryota; kingdom Metazoa; phylum Chordata; class Mammalia; order Dermoptera; family Cynocephalidae; genus Galeopterus; species Galeopterus variegatus. The sequence goes on along the minus strand of NW_007733598.1, from coordinate 51,487 downwards.
TTGAAAAAAACCCTCATATATATGGAAATCTATGAGTGATTATTAGGTGTGCCCAGGACATACTAGAACAAATGTTCAAACATTGACCTTGACACCAGGAATACCATGGGTAGTGATCAAGCTTTCCCCGAGCCTCCTTCCCCCAAACTTTGTGTAGGGCTAGCACCCCATCCTGGTGTTTATCCCTTGGAAACTGCATGGCCATGCCCAGAGAACCTATGTCACTTGTCTCACAATGCTTTGGTAGAATCACTACCTGAATGAGTCATGAGAATGAGGGATTTGTGATATTAAGTTCCCCAAATCAAGATCTGTACAACCAAAGTTACTACCTAGCCAGAAGTTACCCAGCATCCCTGATCTCCTAGAATCGAGTTCAACCAGCCCATTCATGAAGTGATTACTACGGGCTGTGCACTGGGCAGGGGGTACCAGTGGCTTTGATGGGTCACCCACTGCCCTTGCCCCCACTGGAAAATCTTACTCCAAATGGTGGGGACTAGGCCTTGTGCCCCCCACCCTACCCCACAACATTCACAGTATGCCATTAATTCTGAATTAATGAATGAAGTGGAAAACTTTTCAAAATAGAGAAGTTTATCCTAAATAATCAAACCAGCCTTTTTAAGAATGCTTGAGAACAAAGTTGAAACAAAATTAAACCAAACTCAAGAATTAATACACTCAGGGACAAGAGTGTTACAATTTAATAGAAAATCAAATCCTTATCGGTCGTAATATCTAAAGCACAAGCAATCTACCTAGAGACTAGTCGCTGATGCCTCTCTGCAAATGTGATGCTCCCAACGAGGAGCCTGGAGGATCAGGAGAAAAAGAAGCAAAAGAACTTGGTCTCTGAAGGGTTTAGGAAAGATAGTCTGGAAACATAGAAGTAAAATACAATGGCGTGCCTGTCACTCTCAGCTTTGTCCTGGGAAGGAGCTGCAGCCCCTGGGGAGCTGACTCACGCACACAAATGAGACCTGGGGACAGGTGAGCGGGAGGCTGGTCTGCTGGCGCCTCTGCAGCCTTCCAGGACTCAGCGCATCATGCCAAGCCACAGGAATTTCAAAAAGTCACGCCAGCTCTGTTTGGAAGCTGTGTGAAAGAGAGGTGACCCCTAGTCTATGAGGCGTGCTCTTGTCAGGCTGGGGAGGGGCAGGGGGGAAGGAAGGGGAAGGGTAGGAAGGAAAGGAGAGAGGTGGGACCTAGGATGGGCACTCTGGGAATCACTAAGGTGCTTTCCTTAAGCTCGGTGGCAGTTACGCATGTGCTGGCAAATATTTGTTAAACTGCACAGATTTATGCACTTTTCTGTTATGCCATTCTATTTTATGACATTAAAAAAACTTTAAAAAGTGAGCCTAAGAGCATAAGAGCGAGCCCCTTCCTTGCATCTTAGTAACTGTAGGACTTTGGGCAGCAAAAATAAGAATAAAAGCTATTGAATGCTGACAGTGTGCCTGTACTAAATTCGCATTATGCAATAGCCCTATGAGTTAGATATTCTTGTGTCCATTCTGCACTTGGAGATATGGCCTTAGCAAGGTGAAGGAGTCTGCCAGTATCACAGCACTGGTGAGGAGGGCCAGGCATGGACATAATGTCCGCCATGGTCTACCTAGATCCTGCACACCTGCAACAGCACCGAACATACACTCCGAGGCCAGTTTGCTGCTGGCAGGGGACCTCACAGAACCACACTGTCACGCTACCCCTTGAGAAAGGTCCAGAGAAAGGATGTTTCATAAGATTGTAATCATAAGATGTGGTCTTAGCAGCATCATTAAAGTATGCATTGGCCAGATATGTCTGATTAAATGTGATGATTTTAATTGCTTACAAAAGTATATTTTGTGTTGATGTATGTAATGTTTCTGCTGGGTCATATAAATAAAAATGCCTGTTAGGTTTCCTGCCTGAAATACATTATGGCTGGAAGAGTTGAAAGTGCTCCAAGTGGTTTTTATTTTTGGTAAGTTGCGTATCAAAATATGGATGTGTAATTGACTGCCTCTGTAGTCCCCGGTGTGGCTGTGGTCTGGCTCTACCTTAGGTGCTTCAGTCAATACTTTGAAGTCCCTGCCCAATAGTCCCTCTGCCCCAGCAGTAACTTGGACACTCCCTGAGTCCTGATGAACCTGGAGAGCCATAACTGATGGAACTTACCTTGTCCCAATCGGGAGAAATGACTCAGCACATGGGGACTGAAGACTGAGCCACTCCAATCGCCGTCTCCTGTTGCACAGGAAGAGGTGTATAACCATGCACAGGGGTGAGGTCCAGGACGTCGGGGCTGTGGGTGACTGCAAATGGCTCTACGAACTTGAGCTGTTACTCCCCGGTGTCCTGTCCGATTCCTGAAAACCCCTATGCTCATAACCCCGGTACTATAATGCCATCCCTGTGCTTTCCCCAAAAGCGGGGTGCTTAGGCCTGGGTATAAGTGGCAGAAGGGAGGGTCAGGGGACACAAGACACTAGATAAAGTGTGTACATTTTCCTAAAGCATTTCCTAAAGTATTTAATTAAATATTGTTAAAAATTGCAGGATCGTGCCCATAGTGTAGCTCCCTGGTGTCCGGCCTTTGCTGGAGTTCACGCCTGTGAGCCCAGGAAAGATTTCAGGCAGAGCTGGCTGGGGAGGGTGATAAGTGCATGCTGTATCGGGTGTGACACTAAGGGTGATGGCATATGCCTTGTTTAGCACAGGGGCCCCAGCACATACCCCCAGCCTCTGAGGCCAGGCTGGGGGGAACTGTGTCCAAGTGCTGTGTATCTGCTGATACAAGCCCCCATTGGAGCCCTGGAAGCTCAGCACTGCGTCCGTCACTGGGGGATGTCACTGGTCTTGGCTATCTGTCCACACTTCTTTATCCTGCAGAGAAGCAGTTCTTGTTGATAGGCCTGAATGTATGATTGCCATTTGTCAAGAGGGTAAGAATACAAAATAAAGATGGATATACTATGCAGTGAGTTATAAAATTGCCTGAACTTTTAAGACAAAATATAAGATTTTATGAACAGAATCAAAGCTTTGGGGACAGCTTTGGGTGGGCCTAGAGTGAAATTTGGAAGAGTATGGTTGGTATCAGGAAGGGAGATATGATGAAAATTCATTCTCCACTGTCCTTAGGAACACTTTGGAGACGAAGCTTGAAGCACAGATTCCCCAAGTCCAAACTGACGGCTGCCTCTCAGGAACAGACTCTAGGGCGAGCCGTGCGTGGACCCCCAGTGCGCAAAGGGGAGGCTGGCCCGGGAGGTGTGGGCATTGCTTAAGATCAGGAACTCTCGGCTCATCCTGCCTGGGTTCATGTCCCAGCTCTGCCATGTACTGCCCCAATGTTGGCACCTGATTTTCCTCATCTGAAAAAATCTGAGGATGATGATAGTACTACTTACCTCACAGGGCTGCTGTGAAGATTAAATGGGTTCATTTGGGTAAGGCCCCAAGAAAGTATCTGGCACAGAGTAGGCACTCAGGAGGTGTTAGCTGGCAGCAGCAGGAGGCAGAGCAGGCACAGGAGGGGTGTGTGTGAGGAAAAAAGCTGCCTTCCTTCTCAGGTCTCAGCTGCCCTTTCGGAGAAGGCCAACTACACGCTTGCCAGAAGTTCTTCCCGTGATCTGTGCTCTCTTTGCTTTCAGTGGTTTTCAGTGTTATCAGCATGTTTTTAAATCCATGAGCAATTGCAGGGGCTTCTTGAGAGAAACAGCTATCGGCTCCCCGGAGCCAGATGATGTTGTAAGTACCTCTCTCCTCCTCCTTGCAGAAGCACGTGAGCTCTGTGCTAACCTTTCCCAGGCGACACCAGGCTAGAAGGGGAGAATCGGCCTCTGGGTGCCACTCAATCTCATTTTCCATTATGTGCCCTTCCACCCACGTCCACACCTCAGAGGTTTTCTGCTACTCAGTAAAAAAAGAAAAGAGAAAGGAAAAACAAATCCAGCTTTTTCACTGCATGCTGAAATGGTTTCCTGAGATGCAGGGCAGGCAGGCTACCTGGTTCTGCTTCAGCAACGTGACTAACCAGTGAGGGTCGAGAATAGAAAATAGATCCCTCCCAAGATTTCATTGTACAAGTTTTTCCAGGAAAGCATGAACACTGTGGGTACAGTCTCCTCGTTTCACATGTTGGTATAGACATCCAGAAGCAGCAAAGGACCAGGGTGCTGGACCGCATCGGCCAGCTCTGGCTTCCAAGCTGCAGCGTTGAATCCTTCCCTCCTCTCAGGCCAAGAGAGGTAACAATAGAGAACAGACGGGAAAAGAATGTCTTCCTGCCTTTTGAGTTTCAAAAGCTTGGACCTTTTTGGGAATGGAAAAGCCTTTGGCTTAGAAGGTTTGGGAGAAAACCTAATGGGTGGAAGCCAGACTGTCCGTCCTCCCCACCCCTCGGTGATAGGGGAGACCCCTTCCGCGGGGTGGGGTAGGAGAGAAAGGAAGGGATAAGAGGGCTGATCCACTCTCCAGGTCAAGCCCTGTGAGGTCTGGGGGGACTATAAGAAGAGGGGACCTGTGCCTTATTTCCCAAGGAAATCCCTAGAGAAGTGGCTAGACTCCAACAAATAGATGGCTAAAGGGAGCGTCGAGCAGGTGACCCCCAAAAATCTCCACACGGCTCAAACAGGCTGAAAAGCAGAAGCTGGCTTCTATGTGTCTGAGACATAGTGTGTCAATGGAACTGAAAGGGGACTAGAGGATGGGAGCCAGGGACATGCCCCCAGTGCCCTGTGTAACCCAACACCTGGAGGCCCAATGCAACAGTGGACATCACAGTGGACACTGTACAGACAGGTGACACAGAGGACCAGTGGGCCCTCCTGATCCTTTTGTAAAGCCCAGAACCCTAGGCTAAAAGGATGAGAATTCCTAATTGGACTGAGATTAATTTCCCACCACCCTATCAGACTCACAACTTAAAAGGTACATTGAGCTTTATATTTGGAAGCTATATTTCTGAGATCTCTGGCCTCAGGTGTACAAGCATCCTGCAAGAATACATAACATTGTGCAAACCATTCAGCCTGGGTCATCAGTGCTGAAGACACCTTTTCAAATGGTAGATTAGTAAACCTATGGAGAATAGGTACAATCTTTGGGGGGTTGATTATTCTGAGGGTTTATTCCATGCTTGGCGCATGGCACAGCCCACACCAATGCTAACACAGGGCAATAGCCACAGCTAAAGCAGACTGAAGAGGAACCTCACAAACCCTCTTCCCACCCCATTCCCATGGGGTACAGAGGACGTTGAGTAATGTTCCCAGATTGTAAAGGTTATTTTGTGTTTCTGAGAGGAGGAGAGAACTGGAGGAGGTCTGAGACTTGGAAGAGAAAGTTACAGAGGGCGATGGCAGAGACTCGGATCAGCAGCAGGGGAGGGACAACCACGTCCTGGTGGATCCCAGCACTAGATACCCGATGCCCAGGCCACCCACCCCCACTGCAGCAGATCCTGCAGGGACGAGGCCCATAGACTGAGCAGAATGAAGAATCTCAAAGAGCACCCGCCTGTGACCAGACACCCCTTTTCTAGTGCTGGAAAGTACATTCATTTCCCCCTCCCATGGCATTTACAAGAAAGGCAGGTGAAGATGGGGAGGAAAGAAACCCGAAGAAACAGAGGATTGACCCCACAATGATAAGCTTTGAACTTGACAGGGATTGAGAGTGGCTGAAAAAATCCCTGGATTAGTTTGAATATGCCAGAATGCGAAAAACTGAGTTATCGTTTCTCAAGAGCAAAGTTGAGTTTGGTATTTGAAGATAAGGTCACGTTTGCTTCTCACTCCAGTTCATGATGGTCTGACAGAGACCTGCAGGCCTTGGCCAGCAGAGTACACGAGAAGTAGGATCATGGGAGTGTTCCAGGGGAAAAGGTGGGAAAGCAGCAGACTGTTACAGTCATGGGAGTCCATACACAGCGAAATGGGGTCCTGCAAGAGCGGGTTATATGGGGGGACACTGCACTTAAGCTAGAAAGCCACTTATTAAATTAAATGTCACATTAAAAAATTCACAAAGGTAGCAATAGAGATAGGTCAGATAAGGTGATATTGGGGGCAGGCAAACCAGAAAGGAAGCTAAGTTACCAGTCCAGGACATACAAGCAGCAGGGTCAGAAGAAGGGATGGATTTCAGAGAAACTTAGGAGGTAAAAGCAAGAGAACATGGTGCTGTTTGATACCTGACCTCAGAGAGGAGAAGGGATTCAGCGTACTCTGCCACCAGCTCTTCGGGACAACAGAGTGCATGGGAGTGTCATTCACTAGTTTTACCAGGAAAGGCACGGCTGAGGGGAACAGGTGGGATCTTGAGAGGAAATGAGGGACATGCCTAAGGAGGCACCTGTGGAACATTCAGCTGAAAGTTCTGCCTGTCAGGACTACAGAGCAGAGATCTGGAAAGGAAAGCATATTTGGGAGTCAGCAACACACGGATGACGGCTGAAGTGATGCTGTGTGAGGGACTGCCCAGCAGCCACACATAGAGAAAAGAGAAAAAGGGCTCAGGCAGACATGTAGGGAGGATGGACCCCGGGCTCTGCAGATGAGTTCCGGGAAGGGACCCAGGAGAGAGGAAGTGCAGGTGCTTGAATGGTGGGTTTGGAGAGTGAGCGGGAAGTGGGTCAGGTGGCCAGAGGAGCCTGGTAAGCCAGTAACTGTGGTGTTAGAGGCTCCGAGTCATAACACATCCGCATTTCTTCTCTCTTCTGTGGCTGCATGAGCTGGGCTGCTGCAGGCTGCCTGATGCAACTGCCAGCCAAGGCGGGGTTTTGCTTTTGTTTGTCTCCCACCACTCCCCTGGTTTAGCTAATAACAACTCAGTTAGCCCGATGGTGACAGTAGCATGGCAGGAACCACGTGGGGGGCCTCCTGAATAGGTCCAGCCCCACTGTTCCTGTAAGACTTTCATCTTTTCAGCACCTCCCCTGAACTACAGATGCTGGAATCTCTGGGAGTCTCTAAAATACTTTGGAGAAATAGGAACTTCCTATGTACCCTGAGAATTGTGCCAGGGCTGTCGAGTGCTCTTTCCCTCCAGTGTCTCCCGGGCAGTGTCCCCCCATGCTTTTGAACTGTTTTCAAACATTTTCCATGGCATTCGTCTCCTTAGAAGTTGGATGGCACTCAGTGCTAACCCTATCTTGCTTTCTAGACCTGTGTAAACTTCTGGTCCCTTTTTATCCCAGTATGTGAGCCATTCAGAATACACTCAATAACTTTGTCCTTGTCACAAATGGGGAAAAAATGGGTAAATCAAACTCTCAGTGCAGCTGTCCACTGGAGTTGTGTATTTGGATAGGTCTTCAGCGCGTCCCTCCTGGGTCCTGGTCTTCTCCTCAGCCCCACCCAGATGCAGGGACTGAAGGCCCCCAAGCTGTGAACTCAGCTCCACGGAATTATTCCTGATCACTTCGTGCCCCACCCCACCCCACCCCCAAGCATGATGTTTGATGCATCTCCCATGCATTCTGGGATTCTCACTGGTCCGGCAAGCCTTTCTTTAATCCCCCAGCATGGTGACTAGCTTGAGTCTTCTTTTCCTGGTTGTGCTACGGTTTGCCCCTCCAGGTTGGGAACACTTATCCACCAAACTCTGCTCGCCTTGTCCCACAGCCCCACTAGTGACAGCCTCCTCTTTATTCTTAAGAGACCCTCAAGAGACATTAACCCCAGCACGCCTCTCCTATAAAGCATCTAACGATTTATCCATTCAACAAATACTTCTGTGCCAGATTCTGGGATATAATGAATAAAATACAGGGCTTACAACCTCATGATGAAGACAGACATGAGGACAGACACGGTGATGCCATGATAAATGCTATGATGTGGTGGGAAAGGTGCATAATCGAGCACTGGAAGTAGCGAAAGTTTTCCCCAAGGATGTCTATACTGAAGAGTGAAGAATGAGTAGGGTGGAAGGGAGAGAGGAAGCAGGGAAAGGGAATCCTAAAAGGAATGAGGCCAAGTCCAGGAAGTCAATGGGATCCTTTGGAAGAACCCAGCCCAGGTCATGTGGTGCCTCCAGGATCAGAGCAGATGTGGAGGCAGATGGCCAGAGGCCTGGCCTGTCGGGGAGAGAGCGTGCAAGCATCTCTTCCCAGTAGAGGATAAGGTCCTGTGCAGAAGATTACAGTCAGTGCAGTAGCCGGCTGCAGTTTTGTCTAGAAAGATCTTTGGAAGGCCCTGACCTGCTCCAATACAGGGGTGTGGGCAGGGAAGAGCAAGCCATGGGAGAGGTCTATCTCATCCTCTCTTTAGGATGTCACTACTTTAAGGCCACTTCTTTAAAAGAAATTTACTTATGCTTTTAGAAGGGACTCTGTTTTGGATGCCTAGACTTGAGATTAAAGTGACGGCTTTTCATCTCTCCTCGTTGGAGAAGCCACGAGTTCTGCACTGCTTTTGCTCAGCCCATCATGCTCACTCTTTCATTTGGGACGTTTATTGGCATCCCTTGATAAGCCTTCTGCATACGATTGTCATGGAAATCTCACACAGTCATTAATTTCTTACATTGAAATTGTCCAGATTTTGACTTGGACTCAGGCCTTAGATGGGTTGAAATAAATGTGTTTTACACTTCTAGGGGAGCACTGCCCAGGAAAACAGGAATATTCAGAAACCTCAATTCAGCATGAATTCCAGCTGTGTGGTGAGGGATTTTAGGATGTCTGTGGTGGTAATGAAACTCCCTTCCCTGACCCACGCACACCCCTTTTTCATTAGAAATGTCACCTCTCCAAAGGACCACGAGATGGTGGAGCTGGGGGCTGAGCCTATGATGGGCAGGGTCATGCTGGGCATGCTGCCAGGTGGCATGCAAGCTGCCACTATTCTGGAGCAAGCCCTCAGCAGAGCAGCAGAGGGGCTGTCTCCACCCATATTTGTTCTCTCAAGTCAATCCTGTGACATAGAAGAAAGGATCACCTCACCTGGAAGAGATGATACAGAAAGCCTCGAGCTGGAGCTAGGTGATTTTTGAAAAGAAATGGCACATCCATCTTCTGATCTCAGATCAGAAGATATCAAAGCCCATTTTTAAAAGGGTGATGTTTCAAACTTCTATTGCTTTTAGAACAAACCTGTAAACCTTGCCGACGTTATGGAATAAGAAGCATAGGAATTCTCAATTAGTTAAAAATAATGAAATGCAACAGGATGGATTCCAGGTATCTGTGATTCCTTTGGTGACCCCAAATCACCCCTTTCTGACATTCCTCTCATCCTAAAGCATATGGAATCAATGCTAAAGAGTTATCTCTCAAAACTCCAGAAATGCTATCCAGGGGGGAAAAAACATCACAAAAAAAGTTTATTTAAATTCAGGACAGGTTGAACAAGTGGGATCAAGCATCACTCACCAGCAGTCGGTGGGAAGGGGCTGGTGGGAGGCTGCCTGATGGGGGCTGCCTGTGACTGACTCACGACCTGCCGAGATGCCCACGTGGCAGGAGATGCAGGCGGCAGGCGGCGGCGTTGGATCACAGTGGTGGAGATGGAGAGGGTGGTGGGAAAGAAAAGAGGTGTCTGGGGACGTGGGGACAGGTGGAGGACAGTGATGATGGAAGAAGGAAGTGATGGTAAAGAATGAGGGAAGGTAAAGGGAAGGGGGGAAGTGTTGGCCACGGGGGAGATTATGAGTGGGGGTAGAGGTTATGACGGAAGTGGAGGTGATGGAGATCCACACGGAGGAGAGAGACGGAGGTGACAGAGGGCACATAGGACATAAAAAGAAGAACCCCATAAACCACACAACTGTCCCTGAGAGACACTTCAGGCACCTGTTCTAAATAACAAGCGTGAATGTCACCTTCCCAGTAAGCACCCGATATTCTAGAATCTGATTAACAGATGAGAGCATAGTTTTACATTAATATTTGATCTCTTAGAAGTAATTTTTTCCATATTTCATATATCTTGAGCAGGGCAAGTCTTTTCAACCAAAAAAAATAAACAAAAATAACTTCCAAGTCAAATATTTATTACCACAAAGCACATAAAATGAAAGTATTTTGTTGTCATAATTGAATTTAGACTGTTTATCTATATTTAAGTCTGAAACACATAAATTATTCCACTTACAATGCAAAGGAATATAAGACTAGCCACACTTAAAAAAAGAAAAAGTCAGCCTAGCCTCCTCAGTGCAATGCTTTTTGAAGGCGGTTAAATAAAATAAAAATGCAAATCCTCTCAACCCATGAACACATTGATTAAGGTCTCCTTGGGAACTGAGTTTGCGGTACAGGGAGCAGATTCTCTCTCTTGTAGCTAACAGTTTATAACCATAGCCTTTCTGGGCCAAAAGGAAAGAGAAATATTTCTTTGATGCTGCAGGCTAAGCCACAAGCAAAATTATGATGTCAAAAAGTCTCTCATGTCTGATCGCCCTGCCTTTGTTAACCACACAGGGATGCCCAGCTCCCAGGACACTGCTTTGCTTATCGTCACACTCAATTTTTTATGACTGAATTAAAGGAATGGATGAAATGAATGAAAAAGTAAGCAAATGTTACCCAACTCTCGGAGCCAATGGGCCAGAAGTGAAGACAGAATAGAAAATTAAGATACGGAAGGAAAGTGCTTCGGTAGCAGTAAGTACAGTACACCGGGGCCCATGGCAGCTCCTCACCGCTTTCCCTCCTCTTTCTGCACCTTCTCCTTTCTCCATGCCTCTTGCCATCTCTGTTTCATTCATTCAACAAGTATCTACTGGGCACCTCCTGTACACACACCAGCAGTGCACCGGATAAGCCAGGCTCTGCCCTCATAGAGCTTTATTCTGATAGGGAGGAACTGAAAATACACAGTTCTTGTGGCTTAAAATAATTTTAAAGTAAATGTTATTAAGGCCATCGAAGTAGGATACAATGACATTGATGGGGATTGGGGGACAACTTCAGATAAGACAGTCAAGGAAGGCTTCTCTGATGAAGTGACACTGGCCTTCTGCCCACTGCCAAGTAGAAATGGGCCTTCCCCCAGGCAGTGAATTTCAAATCAGAAAACCCCAGCAGGGATCGTAAAGAGGTCATTCAATTATAGAAGTCATAAAAGAGCCCCTGCATCTAAGTATTTTAAATCCCTTCTCAGAAGAGCTAAAAACTCATGATGGAATTTATAAACATAATCCCAGAAACTGAGTATTCTTTGAGGAATTGTGGAGGACAAGAGGGGATCCAAAAACAAATGTGCTGACTTCTCACCACTGGGGGAGAAAAGGAAGATTTCAGTCCAGGTTGCTGAGTGGAATGCGAACACTCAGCAAATGCAAGACCGGCTTGACGAGCTGGAGCATGTGTCCTCAGGAGTCCCTCATCTGCTCAGCCCGTGATCAGTTTAACATTGACCCTGCACAACCCAAACACCTGTGCTGCAGGCTACCCATCTGGGTGTTCAGAACAACTGACACCTTTGTCCACACCTGAGTTCATTGTACCCCCAACCATATGTCCCTCATTTTAATGTAATTTATTCTCATTCATTCATTCATTTCACAAATACTTAGCGAACACTAAAGGGTAATCAGGATGTTGCATGCTGTGGATACAAAGAGGAATCATAAGGTGCAGGGCTGCATGCACCACCTTCAGAACGGGCAGTCGGAATTCCAGCCCAGGGGCTGCTGTGGGACTGGCTATGAGCATATGGACAAACTCCTTCACCTCCCTGCAATTCAGTTTCCTCATCTGTAAAATAGGGATGATAGCACAGGCTTGGCACTAAAATATGTATGGAAGGAAGGGAGGACAGGGGGAAGGTGGGAAAAGGGAAGGAGGGAGAGAAAAAGAGGAGGAGAAAGGAAGAATTGGTACTTCCCTCATTTGTGAAGATTGCATGGAATGCAAACACCTAAAGCGGTGCCTGGCACATGGTGATGTCTAGAAACACTGCTCCTTACTTCCGGGGGCTCTCCATCAAGGGAGGAAATAGGGACATAGCTCAGATGATGGTTAACATTTATTGAGTACTCATAATGTGCCAGGTTCTGTTCTAAACTTCGCGTGTAGATTCACTTAATTCTTAGCACTTTGTGAGTTTGGCTCTGTTGTTACTATCCTGACTCCATAAATGAGAACTACAGGCATGGAATGGTTAAGTAACTTGCCCGAGGCTGCATAAGGAGTGAGTAGGTAGCAGAGCTGGAATGCAAACCCAGGCACATTGGCTCCAGTCATTGCACTCTGCCACCTCTCACAGGTACAAGCAAATGCAGTCACCTCCATGTGCACATGCTATCATGGGGGACTTGCAGCCTGGTAAGAAAGCAGTGTGCCTGAGGAACTGTCCTGGGGAAGGAGGCCTCCTGCATTTGGGAATTTTGGGATGCCCATGAGGAGGTGGCCAGGGGAAGAGGAGGCAAAGGGCAGCAGAGAGAAGACAAGATAAGCAGAGCTGGGAGGCACAGGGGAGCAGATCCGTGCCACTGAAGCAGCAGTGGAGACACAGGTCAGGCCACGCTGCACACCATGCTAGGGGCTTGGACTTTATCCTCTAAGCAATGGAGAGTCCCAGGCAAGCAGCATGCTCAGAGGATCTGGGGAAGATGGTCAGGGACTAGGGAGGTCAGCCAGAAGGCTGCTGCCAGGGTGCCCCAGGATCGTGGCCAAAGACGTGCACGGATTCATGACATATTGAGAAGATATAATTGGAAGAAAATGGCACTTGTTAAATGAAAAGGTTAAAGGAAAAACAGGGGATGAGGAAGCATCCTGGACTTCTGACTTGGAAACTGGAGGCTGGTGGTACCATCTCCTGGGCTGGAAACCGAGGAAGAAATGTTGGTGTAAAGCTCTCCAGAGCAAGAAGCTGCCTGTGTTACCAAATCAGGCCATTCCCTATCCCGTTTTAAAATATTTTCTTTTATAAAAAAAACTTTAAACTTATAGAAAAGCAGAAGGAATAGTATGGTACATACCCATCACCTAGATTCAACAACTCTTCAGCAATTAAGAGTTTGCCACAACTTTTTCACATATATAATATATGTGATGTTTACATAGTTATACAATATTTTATCTTGGTGTTTATTGTCAAATCATTTTAAATTAACTACTTACATCATTACATTTACGCTTCAGCATGTATCACCAAATATTTAGCTAAGCAAATGCAATACTATTGTCATGCCTCAAAAAAATTAATAACTACCTGATATTATCTAATAACGAGCCCATATTAAAATTTCCTTAACAGTTCTCAGAATCATTTTGTAGTTACTTTTTTTCAAAACAGGATTCCAGTAATGACCCCATATTTCTCTTGTTACGTACGTCCCGTAAATCTACAGGTCCTCACCAAATTTTTTATGATATTGTCTTATTGAAGAAACCAAGCCAAGTGTCTGGTGGAATGACTTATTGTCTGGATTTGTCTGCTTGTTTCACCTCCGTGTCCTTTAACTTGTTCTCCTGCCCTCTACATTTCCAGCAAACTGGAAGTAAGTTCTAAAGGCTTGACCAGGTTCAAGTTTGACATTTTGATGAGCATATGTCATTGGTGATGCCATGTCATTCGTATCATATCCGATGAGCACCAAGATTTTGGTTTCAAAATGCCATCGCACTATTACGCTACTACATGGAGCAGAACTGATTCCAGGTTTGGGACAGGGGATGAAGTGGGTGAGCCTTCTTCTAGAAAGAGTGGAAGTACCCAGATTCTAATGGGTCACATCAAATGAACACAAGAGACAGTGTAAGTCCTCCCCTGGTCAAATGTAGGACACTCTGAGCATCAAAAAGAATGACTGGAATCGATTACAACACACTCAATATATAAAAATCTATAATACTGAATACTTAATCAATGCTCAAAAAAAAAAAAAATCCTGTGTCACTTTGAGAAGAAGCGAGAGTGGCTCAGACACTTTTGAGGCCGTTCACTCTGACGGGTGCCCCAATCTGATCCAGGACACAGCGTCTCGAATCCAGACTATTCTGGTCATGACTTAAACTTGGACCAAGATCACAGCTGTCATGTGTCTGGAACAATTAATAAAGATGACAACTGCAACTACACTTTTTCCCCAAAATCACTTAAGACGTTTCATCAAATAAATAACTTACAGAAATACCACATTCTCATTTTAAAGTGAAATTGACAGAATCTTCCAGAACTTCCATACTACTGCACGATTCTTGTCACTACTTTAAAAACAACACAAAGAAAAAGCCTCTAAGTTTCAGATCCCAATTAACAAATACACCTTGATAGTAAATATTCTTCTTGTGGTTCTGGCCTCACCCTAATTATTTTTCTAAAATTTGCATCTGTACCATTTCATGAATAAGCAGCCATTTCTTTTTTAATACTTGTGAGACTGGACTCAATTCCTTCATATTAGCAAAAAGAAAATCTTACTTCAAAACTTAAAGAAAATACACATTTGTTCACTAACATTCAGCTGCCTTAATTTCTTCTGTCCTCAGACATTAACATAGTGAGCTAACATCAAATCCATGCTAAGAAGTCATACCGATGCCACAGGAAGTGTCTGAGGGACCCAGTAGCAGGCCTCAACCCACCCTGTCCTCGTACCAGGTTCTTGGCTCCAGCACAGGAAAATATTCAAGAGCAGAGTCACAGTAGAAAGTGAGAATGGGTTTAATGTAACAAATAAGAGATACAGGTCCCACAGAGAGAGAGCAGCATACTCCAGAGACTGAGCAGGGCCCACACCAAGATAAACAGAAAAGTAAGAAATACAGACATAAAGTTCAGTACAGAGTGTGCAGGCTGGCTCAAGAGAGTGAGCAGCCACCTGCTAAAACTAAGTTTAACACAAAAGTAAAGCACACACACCTCAGCTGGCAACGTGCGGGTTGACCCCAGGAAAGTGAGCAACCATTCTACCTTTTGCTGGGATTCAGCTTTTATAGTTTTGCTATCTAATGAATATTCAGTTAAGGTATGCTTCCCAGTTACATAACATGCACATGCTCAGTTAGTCTGTTTTTGGAGCATGTTCACTGTCAAATTCTATCACATGCACGAACAAATTCAAGAATATTCTGTGCTCTTTAGCACCTCTAGTGGAAGGTCATTCAAGGGATAAGCTCCACTTTACTGAGCATGCTCAGCCACTGGATTTGCATAAGCCAGCCCCTTATGGTCTCAATTTCCCTGTGTTGGTGCTGAAAACAAGTCTAACTGGCAATAATAGCTTTTCCTCTAGGGGAGGGCCTAGGGGAGTGGCCCGAGACCTTAAGGAGTGGCTTGATACCCAGAGGTGTATCCTGAAACCTGAACTCAGGGAGAGCACCTCCTATCTTTATACTAAATGACATAAACTAGTACACATCACAGGATGAAGGCCATGATCTTTGTACAAAATTTACAAGAAGATAGTAAAAAAAAAAAATATCCATTTCTTGCAGGAAGTATCGTGTCAGAAAAGACTTCTGAAAAAAAATTTGTTTAGATTTTAACAGAATCCTTATTCTCTTCTACTTTTTTTTTTTTTTTTTTTTGTCTTTTTCGTGACCAGTGAGCGCAGTGGCCATTCCTATATAGGATCCGAACCCCCGGCGGGAGCATCGCTGCGCTCCCAGCGCCGCACTCTCCCGAGTGCGCCACGGGGCCGGCCCCTATTTCTACCAACAGTCTGAGAGTCTTGTTTGGGACTCTCCTTTCCTCCTTTGCATTGTACACTCCTTTGTGTAGAGAGCTGCCCAACAATTCCTGTAGATCCTGTAAAAATAGTGTGATACAGATTAGTATAAACACATTTTAGTCATGATCTAGAAAGACACCATCTCACCTTCTACTCTAACTTTGGACAAGAACTTCATTTCTTTGTTTGGGACTAGAATAAATTTTTTAGTTTTGAAACAGCTCTAAAAGTTGGTCTATGATCTTGAGGCAGGGGCTTTTCAAACACATTTCAGAAAAGTACAGTTTACATTTGTTTCCACTCTGAGACTACAAAACTATTAACTGATTTACACCTGGTTGCAATATTGGTTTACAGTTCAAATAGTTTTAGTATGTAGACATTAAAAATCTCTTTTAATTATTAATCTTTAAAATGCTTCTTTACTGTGTAGGCAGAAATCGAGAAAGTAGGAACATCAGGCAAGGGAAGAAATCAGTTGAATTAATAGACTTTCTGCCACTTTTATGCCATCTGTAACAAGGGAGAGATTTCAGCCTGGGCTTCAGAAAGGTCTGGGAGCTGCTTTATAAAAACTTGTCTCTGCTTGGCAATTTTTTTTTTTTCCCAATTCTCACTGAGGGTAAAAAAAAAAAAAATGTCGGTGGTTTTCTGTTGTGTGCTACGAGGGCCAGCTATGCTACTTTTCCAAGGCCATGGCAGATATTCCACAGCAGCAAAGGCATTGTCATTTTACTTTTCTCTACAGGTTCTTTCCACACAGAATAGCTCTTCCCGAGAAGTTAAAAACTTCAATACTGCATACCCCAAAGGATACCTTAGAGTCTGGTCTAGGTATCCACAGTGATTCCCTGCCAGCAGGAAATCACTCACCACTAATATTTAGGCTTTTGCACAACAGTTTAAATACCAAGGCAACTTGACAATTTCTGTAAATATCGATGATACTTGCCAGCACATTCTTAGCTAAAAATTCATTGATCGTTTTCTAAACTTGCTCGAGAGGTATAATTTTTTGTTAACTGCAGAAGTTATTCATGCTGTGGTTAGCTGGTGCAGCACTTCCTCAGGATTAACTGAGCCGCTCTGTCATGGTCAATCTGCACCTGAGCCACTCCCAGTCTTTGTATCCAACACTCAACATTAAGTCAAGAACATACTGCATAGCCAGGCTTGTCAATTATACAGGGAAAACCGAGGAGCAACACTAGCATAAGGTAAATAAACCTTGCAAAAAATAAAAGGCTTTTTCTTTGTATTTTCACCTCATTTTCAGAGGCAAAGAGTTTAGCCATGCTTTTCCTGGGTGATTAATCAGTAATGTGCAAGCTCCAGGGCCTCCATTAAATTTATTAACAGTAGGATGAAGCTCTCAATTTCTTCCTGCCTTCTCGCCACTGTATGCAGAGCTCCCGACTAAGCTGTGACTCAGCGGCTAGGGTTCCATTATAGAAGCAGCTGGCTTCTTGAGGCATCTCTTTCATCTTAAAGAGTATGTTCTTCATAGGTCTTAATGGGTCAGACAGTGTGGCAAGTGGTTTAAGTCATCATTACATGTAGCTTCTGTACTTTCCACTGCAGAGGCTATAATTTGATGTTCCTTTAATAAGCCCTCTAGAAAACTTCTTTTCTTTTGAGACAAGCTTCCTTAGAAAGAAGGTGAATTCAATACACTGACCATCCAGAATAAGATTCCCAGCCCAAATCACAGGCAGAGCTATTATTACACCTGTTTCATAAAACTTTCAAGTCCCTATGTAATGCTGGTAAGCTCATGATTACAGGAGCCTTCTAAAATCTCACACCATTAGTTTGGAAGCTAGTTTCCTGACTTTCCTCTCTTCTGTGTGAGTGGTTCTCTCTAAGCCGTTGTGACAGCATCTTTCCACGCTGAGTTTGCAGTCTTGTGTGCTCACTGGACTCTCTCCTACAGAGTTCCTGGCACTAGGTAACTGCTTTGGTTTATCAAAAAGTCCAGGGAAAGGTTTCCAGAACCAAACTGCCTAGAATAAGGGCTCACAAACTCAAAGCCTTCCCTTTGCAAAGACATCATCAAATTCCCGCTTCAAGTCTTTTTTTTAGCTGTCAGCTTCGACTTCTTCAACTTCGTCAATTACTCTGTCTTCAGATTTCTGCAACTCCCCCCAGGCAGCCTCTCTCGGCTACTCTCCAGTTGCCTGGTCCATTGCTTCATGAAGAAGCTCTCTCATGACAAATGCAGAAACGCTGCCAGGGTATGGATTTACCCCATGCCCCCTACCTCCTCATATACATTAAGAATGCTGCCACTGGGACCTGACATGGAGCTCTCTTTCAGTCAGGCTTTGCTTTCTTCCTGAATAATTCCATCATAACATCACACTTTTGCTTATGTTTCTTTCCTCAGTGAACTAAAATTCCTCCAGCCTCCACAGTCCTGCCAGAGCAGCTCTGGGCAGCCCAGCCCACAGCTATGACAAGGGCACTCAGGCAAATGCGGGGCCCCCAGCGGAGGCTGCACTCATCTCCCTACATCCCTTGGTCCACAAGCTGATGCCAGGGCAGTGGCCGCATCTGACCCCAAAATGCATGTTGCTATTTTATTATCTTCTCCACCGTTCACGAGCTTCCACAGATGGGGTCATTTCCCACTTGCACATGAATACAGGATAAGAAAATTTAACTTTCACAACAGAATGTCCATCCTACCCCTGATTCTTCTGGCTTCCATAATACACAAATGTGTCTTTAGCCATATAGAGAAACCAGCACACCAAATCCTTGTGGGAGAATTATATTTATTTCCTGCCATCATATGCTCTACTCAGAGAATTGACATTAAGTGTAGAGAAGAAGGTGTGAGGCACTTATCCTTAATGTTCTTTATAAGAACCACTTGGAAGAGTTTTAATAAACAGATTCCCTGGGTCCTACCTTAGAAGATACTGACTTGGTAGGTGTACGATTTGAGAGTGACTTATCCAGCTTTTGGAACCACTGGCTAAGGAGCATATCTTCTCTATCCATATCGTTAGTTCTGTCCTCCTCTGGCAGGATTACTATTGATGTGTTTGTGCTTGGCTCCCTTTATTTGACTATGCTTAATTGCCTGAGACAGCTCTGAGAGGGTGTCAGGACCTCATCGAGGACAGGCTGCAAGTGTAAGTGTAAGCAGGCCCCCGTCCTAGAACCTGGGACTCCAGCTTTGGCAAAGGGCAGCACTGAAGCATATTAGCCAGAGTTCAATCAGAGAAGCAGAACCAGCAGGAGATAGATACAGAAGGATGTGTTAAAGGGGAATTGGCTTAAGCACACATGGGGGCTTGCTAAGCTGTCTCTGCAAACTGCATCTACATCTAATGCTAGAGCCCAAAGCCCTCAGGCTGGCAGTCAGAAAGGCAGGGCATGAGCAGGCTGGAACCCCACAAGCATGAACGGGAGCCCCCAAAGGCTGGCCTGACCCATATGCATTCTTGTTTGCCTCTGACCTTGGTAACCAGGGTGTCCTCCAGAGGCTGGGATTCTTCATCAAGGAGCTCAACACACACACACCTGACCTGGGGGCCGGAGAAACTGAGGGAAGCTTGAGGGGGAAGGGAGAGAAATAGCAGGCCAAGTTGCTGCTTCATGCCAACAAGGTGAATCTGCAGACAAATGATTGCTGTTCTTCCTCATTCCTAGCCCAACTAGCAGGAGACACACGAGAAAAGGGAGTTCAACCTCGCTATGTGGGTACGTGGCAGAGCAGTGACTGGAAGCCACGAGGGCTCTGGATGTCACAAAGATGAAGCCCCTCCCCTGGAGGGGGTGGGGGGACAGGCAAGAGCCTATGAGGAATCTCAGTAATGATGAACATTACATTTTCTGCCAGTACTCCAGGAGGGGGCTGACTTAGAATTACTTTGATTTACAGGAGATAAAGTAAAAAGATGAACACGCCAAAATGCAATCCAATGAGGCCCCCAGAGATTTATAGGTTTAGACCATCTTAAATGAGCTCCCTCCCAAAATTGTCTTCATTAGTTTCCATTTAATGTCACAACCTTTTATTACCAATCATTGGAAGAAGCAACAACATGAACACACCACTACTCTGGGTATACATCACCAATATCAAGGGCATTATTTTCTTTGCTGTCCCCTATCTAAGACCTACGTAGATCAACATCAAAACGACCCAAAGTTGCCACAGACTGAAGTAGGCAAGAAGTTCATAGGCCATTTGGTTCGGAAACATATTTCTGAGTATTTCTGAGGAGTCTCCTGATATTTGAGCTAGAACAGTATGTTCGAATATCATTAAAATGTCTGGGAAGCCATGATGTCTCTTTCCATAATAATAGTTATTCATAATGATCTCCACAATGCCCTGAGTATGGCTAAGTCTCTTCCCCAGCCAGGACCCACCCCAGTGCCTTTCTTTCAATGGCTGGGACCCTTGACCTGTCCTGCACAGAGAGTTTGCAACTATGTTCTTGACCTCATCCAGAGAACTTCCATATAAACCCTTTAAACAAAGGGTTGAAACTGAATCTGCTGGAGCTCTGTTTTTTAAAGGAGAACATCACTGGCCCAGGTGCCAGGTCCTTTCGGAAAATGCTTTGATCTAAGTCAAATTCTACAGAAATCAATTCCTCAAATCCCAAAAGAACTAGTACATATATTTTCCTTCCTCTGATGTTAACTGCCATATTAGGATTACTGTGAGCACACCCTTTTTATAATCTGACAATGTAATTTACCCATAATTGTCTGGGGATAAAACAGAGACCAAGTTGCCTAACTGTGAATTTCATGAAGAGTCAACCCAAGTGTGATTTGTAAACACTTTCCTGGGCCTCAGAGCCTCTTATCTGTTCAGGTTGAGAGCCGAAGAGTTGGCCATGCACCAGGAGGAAGCGCATGGACCTGTGACCTGACAGACCAGAGGGTGGATCTGAATTCTGCTGCCCACTGATAGTGTGACCTTGAACAAGTTACTAAATTTGCTGAAGAATGGTTTCTTCATTTGCAAAAGGGAAATATTGTTATCTAGCTCACAGAAGTAGTATCTTAATCAAGTAAACTGCTTAGTGAGCACTCATTTCATTACGGCTGAGTTTGCAATGATTGGTATTGACCCAAGTACATGTACACGATGTTACAAATATCATTTCTTTAAAAGCATTATGTATATAGTAGAGATTATACTACATTTCCTTGCTGACAATCCCTCCAACTTTGATCATTGGCACTCAAAGGTGGAGGTGGACACCCGCCAACAGCCTAGCGATGACCGTTGAGCTGCAGCAGGAAGTGCCCCAGGCTCCCAGGCCAGGGCAGTGGGGGACCGAGGGCCTTGGCCATGCCCCCTGACACCCACAAACAGCCCAGCAACAACCACCAAGCCAATGCCAGAAACACCCTGTGCTCCCGAGCCAGGGTGGTGGGGGGCAGAGGGCTTCAGCCACACCCCCCTGACACCTGCATCCAGCCCAGCAATGACCGAGCCGCTGCTGAAGCCCCCTGGTCTCCCCTGCAAGAATGAGGGGGGGTGCCACAGGCCTCAACCAGGCCCCCCTTCCTCCTCCTCCTCCTGACCTATTTCCTTCTCCCTTCCCCTCTCCCCCTTCCCCGTAACTGCTCTGCAACAACATCTTAGAAAACAAAAAAATATTAAAAAATAAGCTTCTAAAAAAATTTGTTTTAAAAAAGAGCCTTTCCATATGACCTATAGGAAGAGAAAGGTGGGGCATGAGGCCTATACATTGGAAAGAGAGACGTGAATTTAAATGTCACCCAATCTCTGTGATTTAAATCATCTTTCTGTCCAGGCACCACAACCACACATCTGGGGTACGTAGGGAAGAGCAAAAGAAGACTGAGAAATCTCTTTTACTAAAAATCTCTATAAGGTGTTGAGGACTCAGGGGTATACTCTTATACAACTTATGAATACGGAGAATAAAACAGACAAGGGAGACCAGTCTTTTTTCACTAGAACCAAGAACAAACACAGTAGCCTGAGGAATGAGCCATTTTGCAGCTTGAACCTAGACTGCAGAGAGGACAATGGGAAAAGAAGGAAATATGAAGTCGCCACCTAATTAAATACTGACAGAATTTCAATATTTTCTTTATTCAGTAAGCACACATAAGGTGCTCACTCTGTACCAGGCTCCATTTGAAGCACTTTACAAACATTAACCCATTTAACTGTCATAATGACTCTATGAAGTGAATATTATCTACTCTCCTTCAGTCGTTTCATTGGGTGTTAGCTTCCATAGCACTGGGTCCTACAAGTCAGAACAAAAATGAGAGAAAAGGCGAAGGCTGCTTGTGCATATCCAGGAGACCCCCCTCTGAAGGGATCTCAAGTACATTTCAGAAGAAGTTAAAGGGGCTAGATTGGCCCATTTGTTTATATTATTGGTTCTTAAGAAACCCAGATTTCATGATGTTGCATGAAAAGTTGATTTAAATATATACACATCAATCCCAACAGTATCAATCCCAACCATGCTTCATAGCAAATGTCACAAACTCTGATCTCTGCAAACGCCAGAAGGCGGTAATGTAAATAAATGAGTGAATCTGCCCAGGAGTAGAAATATAGCACCTGCCCCACATAAAGAGGGAAACAGCTCCTCAGACCCAGAGAATTTGCTCTTGTTGGGGAAATATAGGAAAATGGTCAGGGCCCCTCAGATGTTCTGAATCTTGCCGACTATTTGCTGTAAATATCCTCAGGTGTTCCTTGTTACTACTTAATGTAATTGCGCGTGTGCACCCAGGTGTCCTGGGTTATGGGCTGCACATGTGCACCCAGGTGTCCTGGGTTATGGGCTGCACATGTGCACCCAGGTATCCTGGGTTATGGACTTAGGTATAAAGGACGAGTGGCTGTGCTCCATGGCGCCTCCCACCCCACCCCCCAGATCCTTCCATGTGTGGGGGGCTATGGGGAAGCCACTCTTGCTGCTGCTAGTGCTCCTCAGACTCTCCGCAAGGCCACCACCACTGCTGGACCTGTAAGCTGCTGCCACTGAGGAAGCTGAGGACTGAGCTCATGGCATCTCCCAACAGCTCCCGGAAGCTTTCCCAATTACCTAGCATGGACCTGCGTGTGAGGGGTCTGGGGACCCAGCCTGGCATGTGAGGGGTCTGATGACCCAGTTTGTACAATGGGTTTGAAGGGTCTGAGCCCTAGCTCTGACAATGTAAATGGAAACTTAGTATAACTAAAATAATAACTATAATAACAAAAACATTTTGGCTTTAGTAATGGTTTGCCTTACTTAACAGCTCTACCCTCCATTTTTCCATAGAAGCTAGAAATGCACATTTTATACTAAATCTTCCTATTTTTATTTTAATTTTTAAAAAATTTACTAAAACATAATTGATTATACATATTTGTGAGGTACAGAGTTGACTATCAGCATTTGTGTAAAATAAGTGATTGAATCAGGATAGTTGGCATATTCATTGGTAAAAAATATACAATGTAATCTTTTTGTTGTGTTTTTTTGGCCACAAAACAAGTCTTGATACATTTAAAAAGACTAAGATCATAGAAAATACATTCTCTGACCACAATAACAGAAGGAAATTTAGAAAATTCACAAATGTGTGGAAAATAAACATTCTAATTAAACAATGGGTAAAAAGAAAAATCACAGGGAAGTTAGTACTTGGAGACAAATCAAAGTGCAACTTATCAAAATTTTAGAATGCAGGGCTCATGCAGTGCTTAGAGGAAAATTTATACTTATAAACACCTATATTAAATATAAGACAAATCTCAAATCAGTAACGTAAACTTCTACCTTAAGAAAATAGAAAAAGAAGAGCAAACTAAACCAGAAGCAAATATAAGTAGGAAATACACAGATTACAATAGAAATATATGAAATAGAACATTTGAAAACCACAGAGAAAATCAACAAACCCAAAAGCTGATTCTTTAAAAAGATCAACAAAGTTTGCAAACCTTTATCTTAGACTGATCAAGAAAAGAAGAGTGGGTGGGCTGCTCTTGGCTCCTGCCTAGGCCCCCGGCCATGCTCCTGCCTGCTTCCTGGCGGAGTGGGCTGCCTGCCCTTGGCTCCCTCCTAGGCCCAGGCCATGCTCCGTCTGCTTCTGGGCGAGGGGTCCGCAGCCCACAACTCCTTGCTTAGGACACCAGGCTTGCTCTCTTGCCTGCTCTGGGTGGAAGGGGCTCAGGCCCTTGGCTCCTTGCCTAGGCCCCTAGTTGTGGAGGATACCAACATTAGTAAAGCAAACGTCGAACTTTGTAGAATTGCACATAGAAATGCTAAGCCTGGGAAAGACAGACAACTTTCCCTGGGCTAAAGTCTCAGTTGTAGATAAAGAATTGTAACACAGCAAAAATGCTGGCTCCAAGGGCAGATGTCCTTGATGCAGCTAAACCTTATGATGGGAAAGTACAACGATTGTCTCATTGTTCTTTTGTAACCACCTGTGTTCCTTTTCCGTAACTTTCTTGCCTGGACAATAAAAACAGAGAGAAAACCTGATTTGGGGCTATTCCCAGGATCTTTCTTCTCTTGAAAGAATTATTCCTGGGAATAACTGCTTCGGGCCTCTCACTGCTCTGGAGAAATGGGCTTTGAGTAAACCTTTGCATCTCCGTCACCCTGGGGGAGAGGTGACACCTAGTCATGCTCTCTTGCCTGCTTCCAGGCAGAGATGGAGAGCTGCATCCAACTCCAGTGCAGTCTCCCAGGCACTGCTTTCTTATCTGCTTCTGGGCAGAGGGGGCTGCTTGCCCTCGGCTCCTGCGTAGGCCCCCGGGAGCTACTCTCTTGCCTGCTTCTAGGCAAAGGGTAAATCTCCCTGTTTTTAAATACTGGCAACTAACTGAATTTTTTTATAACACTGTGAAGACTAAACAAAACAAACCTGCTAGTTTTCCTGGATCTTGGACTTTCTTGCACTGTGTGACCTCTGTGCCAAGATCTCTGCACAGTGGCCACACAAGGAATATCCTTATGAGAAACTGAGGCACGTATCAAGAGCTCCAACACAGGTACAAATCATGTTCCCTTTGGTGAGCTGCAGTGGGCACGAGATGTTTTTTTTTTTTTCTTCTCTGCAGTTTCTTTCAGGACATTTTAAAAGCACAACTTTAAAATGTCAGCCTTATTTATTCCTGGGAATAAATAAGAGGAAATGAGAGGAAACAAATGGTGTACTTCATAATTTTTTCCCAGGTACCCCCTTGAGCCAATAATCAAAAAGGCAAGATGACTCTGAGATTTCTCTAATTAGTTCTAGTGTACCCAGCGTGCCTTGGTCTCCCTCTTCACCAATTTCTCTGGTATTCTTCTTCTGTTTTGAGAACTATCCTAAAAGACTCAGAAGAATCCGTTGTGTGGAGCATACCAACATTAATAAAGCAAATGTATTTCACAGGGCCTAGCACATGGAAATGTTAAGCTTGGGAAAGACAGAAAACTTTCCCAGGGCTAAAGTCTCTATTGTAGATAAAAAATTGTAACACAGCAGCACAAATGCTTGCTCTAAGGGCAGATGTCCTTGGTGCAGCTAAACCCAATGATGGGAAAGTCTTCAGTTGTTTAAGTTTCTTGGGGAACTGAGTGTTGCCATGACAACTATCTTACTGTTCTTTTTGTAACCACGTATGTTCCTTTTCTGTAACTTTCTTGCCTGGACAATAAATACTGAAAGAAAACCTGATTCAGGGTTATTTCCAAGGAATGCTTCTCTCTTGAAGCTTCTGGAAGTAACCCTTTCGGGCCTCTCACTGATCAGGAGATACAGACTTTGAGTAATCCTTCACGTCTCTGTCACCCTGGGAGAGGTGACACGTTGTCCTGCTGGCTTCTGCTCCATGATGCCCCATCCCTAGAGCTCCAAGGGCTGCTAGACCAGGGGCTCACATCAGCCTCGGCTCTGCCACCAGGGCCTCATTTTGCCATCCATGCTGACGGTCCCACCTCTATCACAAAAGCTGGAATCAGGTCTGGCTTGTTTAGAGCTACTAAACAAACCAGGTGTCCAACGCAAGTCCCTAGGTAGGTGCCAGTAATCCGAAAAGTTCTTTGAGAACAACTGGATGTACGAATGAACAAACTCTCTTTGACATCTTCTGGCATTTTACATACTTGGACATACAGTATTTTTAATCTCTCAAATGCCCTGACTTGTGGGACACTGGACATATCTCTTTGCTTCTCACAGCACCGGCTGCTCCCTCTCTGGCCTATTTCCTCTCAATTTCTTCTCGAGAGGCTCCTAGGCAATTGGAGCTGTCCTCTCCTGCCCCTCCTGAGCCCTCCTGTAGCAACCAAAGGACCTCCACAAACTGGGCTCCACCCAAACACCAATGTCAATAGGGTTCTGTGACCAAGTAAGCTTAGAAGACATTAGCTGACTTAGGTTCCAAGTTTCTTTACAGCAGGGCTTTTCAGAGCCTTTAGTATATTAATATGCTCTGAGAATTTCCAAGAATATTTCAAAGTCACTCAACTCTTGTCAGAACTTAAAAACTAATGCCACCTTAAGTGACATTACAAGCGGTGCCATTATGGGCCCACAAGAGCTCAATATCAAAACCGGCTGGCACTGGCTCTAGAAGGGTATCTCGGGGTTGTTGATTGCCACTATGGCAACAATAAATGGGTCTCCGCCTTCAAAGAGCTGTCATGGACTAACCCACAGCTTTTTGTCGCCAAACCCCTGGTAGACGCCTACAATGTCTTCACAGACGGTGGCAAATCAGGGGCTGCTGTAATTATTTACAAACCGCCACACACCACATCACAGGCGGCCCCCGCTACTCATTTTCACCCCTGTGATGGGTCAGCACAATACAAAGAGCTGCTCGCTATACTCATTGCCCTGCAAAAGGTGCCAGACCCCATTAACCATTTTACAGACAGCTTATATGCGGCCAATCTTCTCCCTGGGCTTCCGGGAGCCCACATTCACTTAGACTGTAATCCCATCTCCTCCCTTATGATACAAGTAAGGAGTACCTTACAAGGCCGCAATAACCCTATTTTTGTTCAACACCTTTGGGGTCATCAAGGGATGCCAGGATTTCTAGCCACTGGAAATGCCCAGGCAGACACTTTGCCTCTCAGGGCCCTAAAATATATACAATAGATAGTGCCAGCCAACTGCGTACTTTAACTCATGTAAACTGGTGAGGTCTACATGCCAGGTTTACAACCACCAGGGGTCAATCCTAGGGGACTCAAGCTGCCAAGCATGCAAAAAATCACCTGCTGCAGTGTTTTGTCACCTTAGGGCTGCCAGCACAAATTAAAACAGATAATGGGCCTTGTTTTTCTAGCAACAGGAATTCTGTATAACCCCAAAG
>NW_007733598.1:23183-23910 GCF_000696425.1 Galeopterus variegatus | reverse complement strand
AGCACAATACAAAGAGCTGCTCGCTATACTCCTTCCTTACCCTGCAAAAGGTGCCAGACCCCATTAACCTTTTTACAGACAGCTTATATGCGGCCAATCTTCTCCCTGGGCTTCCGGGAGCCCACATTCACTTAGACTGTAATCCCATCTCCTCCCTTATGATACAAGTAAGGAGTACCTTACAAGGCCGCAATAACCCTATTTTTGTTCAACACCTTTGGGGTCATCAAGGGATGCCAGGATTTCTAGCCACTGGAAATGCCCAGGCAGACACTCTTGCCTCTCAGGGCCCTAAAATATATACAATAGATAGTGCCAGCCAACTGCACACTTTAACTCATGTAAACTGGAGAGGTCTACATGCCAGGTTTACAACCACCAGGGGTCAATCCTAGGGGACTCAAGCTGCCAAGCATGCAAAAAATCACCTGCTGCAGTGTTTTGCCGCCTTAGGGCTGCCAGCACAAATTAAAACAGATAATGGGCCTTGTTTTTCTAGCAACAGGAATTCCCTATAACCCCCAAGGCAATTATTAAAACAAGAAGGGGGAGTCACCAGCCCTCATCAGCAGTTGGGACAGGCACTCCTAACTTTAAACATCGTAAGTTTTTCCAAAAATGAACCCCTGTCGGCCTTCCAGAAACACTGGTCAGCTCAACCACCGCGGCCGGAAGTCCAAGTGCAGTGGAAAGACCCCTTAACAGGCCAGTGGAGGGGCCCTGACCT
>NW_007733598.1:20563-22607 GCF_000696425.1 Galeopterus variegatus | reverse complement strand
AAGTTCCCCGTGGCTCACCACCCTGCTGTCCTCCCTGGCGGGCCCCCTAGCCATTTTCCTTACCTTAATCATCTTGGGGCCTTACGCCATTCTCCAGGTTGTGTCCCTTATAAGGCGCAACACCACTTCTCTCATGATGCTCACCCAGGTGGTAGAGGAGGTGGCCCATAAAAGCCCTGACAGCCCTTGAGTCAATATGGCCCTTCAACAAATCAACATCAAGTTATAAGGCTCCGCCCCACCCCCACTTGGCTGCATAGTCAATGACGGGTAAGATTTCCAGAGGGAAACAACCTAAGACAGGCACAGCCACCAGAGGGAATGGAGGCGAGGCTGGGAAGGTTAGCCACCTCCAGCTGCCTTATTAAAACAAAACGGGGGAGATGTCGGGCCTTAAAAACTAACGCCACCTTAAGTGACATTACAAGCGGCGCCATTATGGGCCCACAAGGGCATATTAATGTGACAGCCTAAGATGGTGCCAGGAGAAAGTAGGGTGTCTGCGCCAGGAGTGTCTGCAGGAACCTTGCCTTCGCCCTTATTGGCCAAATACGTGCTTCCACGCTCGTGAACACTGCGTGATTGCAATAGCTAGGCATTGAGACAGGATGCTTGCTCTTGACCTTTAGGCTGATAGGATTATGTTAAAACCTCCCCTCCCCATCTGCCTATAAAAGTAAGTGCTTGTGTGATAATAAATGGAACTGCTTGACAGAACCCCCGCCGCGTCTGAGTGTCCTTTAAAGAGCTGGTCAGGACGGCGGCTGTGCTCACCTCTCTTCACGGCTCTCTTCCCCTGTCTCCTTCCAAAGGGGACCGGAGGGAAAGAGGAATCCAGGCCATTCGCTCGCCCACCAAAAGGAATGAGGCTAGGGCTGTTCGGGTCGGCCAGTGGCGGACCCGACAAACTCTGAAAGTCCCCTTTTGAGAAGTATCTTAAAAATATTCTGTGGATCACAGCCTGGAAAACCCATCTTAAAGAAAATAACCCAGTTCTAGATTGGGCTGTATTTTGAAGAGAAGACTACAAGGGCTATGAGTGAGAATTCTTGATATTCAAGTGTACAAAGACCTCAGAAGGCACAGAGCAGTTGCTCTCTCTTCAACCAACCCCTGCCAAGTCACCGAGATGTATTGTGGTTAGGCACTTAGTTGTAGTGAACAAAACACAGGATGCAATTCATGGCCTTGAGGAGTTCTTTTTCGATCCAGTCTCTGGCTGGGTCTGTCACAAAGCCCAAGAGGGAAGAGGCTTGGGGAATTTACTCTTAAGTATGGATAATTCCTCTGATGACCTGTGGGGGAAGCGGAACAGAGGAGGCAAACCNTAAGGCGCAACACCACTTCTCTCATAATGCTCACCCAGGTGGTAGAGGAGGTGGCCCATAAAAGCCCTGACAGCCCTTGAGTCAATATGGCCCTTCAACAAATCAACATCAAGTTATAAGGCTCCGCCCCACCCCCACTTGGCTGCATAGTCAATGACGGGTAAGATTTCCAGAGGGAAACAACCTAAGACAGGCACAGCCACCAGAGGGAATGGAGGCGAGGCTGGGAAGGTTAGCCACCTCCAGCTGCCTTATTAAAACAAAAAGTGGGAGATGTTGGGCCTTTAAAAAACTAACACCACCTTAAAGTGACATTACAAGTGGATTAACGTGGCAGCCTAAGACAGCGCTGGGAGGAAGTAGGGTGGGAGTGTCTGCAGTAGCCTTGCCTTAGCCCTTATTGGCCAAATACATGCTTCCGCACTCGTGAACACTGCGTGATTGCAATAGCTAGGCATTGAGACAGGATGCATGCTTTTGACCTTTAAGCTGATAGGATTATGTTAAAACCTCCCCTCCCCATCTGCCTATAAAAGTGCTTGT
The DNA here is from genome assembly GCF_000696425.1 of Galeopterus variegatus. NCBI lineage: Eukaryota > Metazoa > Chordata > Mammalia > Dermoptera > Cynocephalidae > Galeopterus > Galeopterus variegatus. Next base: position 20,736 of record NW_007733598.1, on the reverse strand, counting down.
GTGATAATAAATGGAACTGCTCGACAGAACCCCCGCCGCATCTGAGTGTCCTTTAACGGGCTGGTCAGGACCGGAGGCTGTGCTCACCTCTCTTCACGGCTCTCTTTCCCCATCTCCTTCCAAAGGGGACCGGAGGGAAAGAGGAATCCAGGCCATTCGCTCGCCCACCAAAA
>NW_007733598.1:18736-20290 GCF_000696425.1 Galeopterus variegatus | reverse complement strand
AAGACTACAAGGGCTATGAGTGAGAATTCTTGATATTCAAGTGTACAAAGACCTCAGAAGGTACAGAGCAGTTGCTCTCTCTTCAACCAACCCCTGCCAAGTCACCGAGATGTATTGTGGTTAGGCACTTAGTTGTAGTGAACAAAACACAGGACGCAATTCATGGCCTTGAGGAGTTCTTTTTTGATCCAGTCTCTGGCTGGGTCTGTCACAAAGCCCAAGAGGGAAGAGGCTTGGGGAATTTATTCTTAAGTATGGATAATTCCTCTGATGACCTGTGGGGGAAGCGGAACAGAGGAGGCAAACCGGAAATGAAGCTTGGTAGAACATCTGGAACCTGGCATAAGTTTCTCAGAAACACAGGAGAAATGAGATGTGAAAAGATCCAAGACAGTAAATAACTGTTGAGACAACCAATTCAATTGCTCCTTTTACAGTTATGAAATAGTTCCCTTTAGTAATATTTTTGCCTCAAAATTTACTTTGTTGTGTTCAGCCATACCCAACATCTGCAACCAGCCCAGAGATGACGGCCGAACCACCGCTGGAAGCCCCCTGGTCTCCTGAGTGGGGCGGTGGGGGGCCGAAGGCTCAAGCACACCCCATCCCCTTCCTCCTTCTTGCACCCTACCCTTCCCTCTTCTCCTGTCCCCCCTCCCTCAACCACTCCACAGCAACATCTTAGAATGTAAAAACAATATTAATAAATAAACTTTAAAAAACTTTTCTATGAGGAGAAACCAGCATGGGAAATCTTTGCATTTATTAACCCCTCCGTATTTAAATCTTTTACACCAGCCTTCAAAAGATCTGTTTTTCTTCACCCTAACAGAATTCCTCTGCAAACAGTCCAATTTTCAGCCCATGCCCACACTTGTCACATACCTGGGAGGAAAAAGCTACGGATCTATTCTCATTTAAAAGATGTTTCTACTCTGTAATTCCATTCCTCAAGATCTCTTTTTATCCACAATATCCAATATCAATAAACACATTTTGCAATTCGTCTAGTTTGTTTTATTTGCTGTGGTGGGAACACTGGTCTGCTGCTACTCCTATATCTTATCCAGAAGCAGAAGTCAAATATGTACTAGTTTTATAATCAGAGAAAATAAAGTAATTCTCACTCAAAATTATCAAATTACAGAAAACTTTTGAGATATGTCATCTACAAAATTATTCCAAACATTTTGACATTATAGATTAATTTTGAGAACATCATTATTTCTAAACACATAATTCCTCCCAATTATGGCTCACCCAGCACCTATTTCTAATCATCTCTATCACCAACTGTATTAGCTTGTTTCTGTTGCTTACAAAAAAGAAAAAGAAAACAAAATTTATTGCTTACAGTTTCAGAGGCTGGGAGGCCCAATGTCTGGGGAACACATCTAGTGAGGGTCTTTTTGGTGTTGGCTTTACAGCAATGCGGGGGTCTCACATGGCAGAAAATGGCAGAGAGAGAGATAGCTTCTCATGCACTCTCCTTTTAAAACCCTCAGAACCATGCCCATGACCACCACCAAATGATTCACTATGGCAGGGTCCAAT
>NW_007733598.1:16209-18181 GCF_000696425.1 Galeopterus variegatus | reverse complement strand
AAAAAAAAATAGCCATTTTCCAAGCCCCCTTAGAAACTAGAAATAGCCACTGAACACAGTTCTGACATGTCCTACCTTCCTGCCTTGAATACAGACATGAAATCTGTGTTTCCGGCAATTGTTTTGTTTTTGTTTTTTAATCATGAGGCACAAGCATGTAAACAAAAGCTAACACACTATGGTTTGCAGAGCAGTGAAAATATATAAAGAGACTGAGTCCCTGATGGCATTTTTGAGCAGCTAGACAAATGCCTTCTTCAAGACTATATATGAGGAAAATAAATCTCCATTAAGATCCCATGAGTTTAATTTTTTGTTTCTTGCTGCCAAATGCATTGCTAAATGATACTTCAATTCAGCTTCAGTTATTCAATAAACCAGCACAGATTTTTGGAACATCTGTAGTACACATGGTTTTGTTCAGCTTTTGTTAAAATATTAAAATGGGTTTATAACATGATTCCTACCCTGAAGACCTATACTACCTTTCAAACTAAATAGAGAAATATATCAGTAAACATTAAAAAATGAACACACCATAACAGTCTCATTTCAAATAAATTAGACAATAATGAACAACCGGTATTTCTAAGTATAATTTTCCCTGTTCCTTGGGAGAAAATAAGTATTGCCCGCCTGGCTTAAAAGTGAGAGGACATTGCAGTCTGAAGATCAAGGTTAACTCCACTTGCAAGTGAGAAGGCAGCTGCTTTCATGGAGGGATTTCAGGGCCACTTTATGGCTTGTGTGAGCAAAGTTGACTCCCTAAACCTACCTTTCTTAGTGTTTTGAGGGCCCATTGCTAAAATCACTCTTTGGAATTAGGGAATTATCCAGAGGTGAACTTGATTAAAGTAAATATCTTCATCAGAAGGTATAACGTTAATACCTCTCATCGCAGGTTTGTGTACAAGGGTCCTCTCTGAAAGCAAGTCTCTGAAGGTTTCAGATGATGAAGAGAATTTGTAGGAGGTTTGCAAGGAGAGATTTTGGAAGGTGGTTTTGGAAGGAGGAAAGCATTCCCTGGGAAGCCAAGTGTATCAGTCTTCTTAGGGTGGCATAACAAAATATCACAGACTAGGTGGCTAAAACAACAGAAATTTGTTTGCCCATACTTCTGGTGGCTGGAAGTCCAAAATCAAGGTGCCAGAAAATTTGGCTTCTGGTGAGGGCTTTCTTCCTGCCTCTTAGATGGCCGTCTTCTGGCTGTGTCCTCAAATGGCCTTTCCTTGAAGCATGTGCATTAAGAAATGGACACCGGCTTGGAGACCAGAGTTCTGGCCCAAGCCCTACCATCAACTCACTGTATGGTGGGCTGTGGCTTTACTGCTTTGTACATCTTTAGTTAAAATAGAAAGAATGAACAGGTGATCTCTACAGTACAAGATTTGATGAGGCAGACATGGACAAAGGCAGTACAGCCCTTAGATCAGTAAAGCAGAGCCCCTGCCACTGGTCCTGTGCCTCAGGCCCTGTGCTTTGGAGTGCCTTCCATGAAGGAAATCCCTCTCTGAGTCCTGGCACCTACTGGGTCCAGCCATGTACCTGCACATGGTGTCCTGAGCCCAGGCCATGACCTGTGCGGGCCTAGTCCTCAATTCATCTCTTGGGAGCACTATCCTAGCCCTCTACCTCATATGTCGGGTACAATAAGACCTCTGTAGAGGTTGGAACTCATACTTATGGAGTCATCCTGGGGCCTCATAGTAGGACCGGTTACTCTCACTGGTTGATACTTTATTTCTCTCACAGGATCACATGAGATTGGGCCATCAGAATGGTGCTGACATGCCATAGAAAGGGACATACCTATTTTGCATTTTGTCTGGAGTCATATCTGGTTAGGAGATTAGAGGAGGCAAAGTAGATAAGAATAAATGGTGAGCAGGTTGCCAGAAGGGGAAATTCTGGTAGCTGGAACATTGCTAAATTTTAGGGAAAAATAGAGAGCTATTCTGAACCTTTACATATC
>NW_007733598.1:13636-14263 GCF_000696425.1 Galeopterus variegatus | reverse complement strand
AAACAGGGGCCATTATCAGTTTTAATTTGATTGGGGAGTCCAAGTGTTGCAAAACATTGTAGAAGGTGACTTTGGGCATGTCGAGCCTTTCCCCCTGAATGAGTGGTAGCCCAGCAGGCATAAGAATAGGTGTCAACAGTAACAAAAACATACTGGAGCTTTCTAAAGGGAGAAAAATGAGTAACATCAATTTGCCATAATACGTTGGGTTTTAATTCCCTAGGGTTAACTCCTGGGGATTGTAAAGGTGGCACCNTTTTTCTTTTGCAGCAAACATGCTGGTAAGCTTTATCAGTGAAGGGCTGTAGAAGGACATTCCAGGAAGATGAGGCATCTCTTCCTGGTTCCAATATGTTCATCTCATTAGATGACTGCATGTGCATGGTCTTTTCTGCCATGCCAGTGGCATCTTCCCCCAGCATCTACCTAGCTGTACAGTACAATGCCTCTAGTGAGGCACCTCACCCCTAGAGGAAGACCCCCACTCAACCCACTCATACTTTCAGAGTTCACCTCCCAATAAATGCTAGCAAATACTCATTTTCTGATGCCAACATCAGAACATACAACATATGTTGTATGGTTAAACCAGGATGGGTTCTGTTGTAATTAATGGCGCACTGGGTG
>NW_007733598.1:8412-11775 GCF_000696425.1 Galeopterus variegatus | reverse complement strand
ACTGAGGGTTGCGATCCGTTGCCGGACACGGAAAAAGACAAAAAAAAAAAAAAAAGAAGAGGCTGTTTTGTCTGCTAAAAAGTTTCCTTGTGAAAGTAGACCCGGCAATTTTTGATGGCCTCTAAGATGTTGTATGTAGATGGGTTGGGCCCATTCAAATAACAATGATCGGGTCTGTATCATAAGAGACGTAATTGGGTTGTTATCTAAATGAATATGGGAATTAAGCAGCCCCGGCAGCAAATTAGTGGCATACAAGCTGTTAGAAAATAAATTTATGGGTTCTGAGACCTTATTAAGTGCTAAAACTATAGCTAAGAGTTCCTTAAACTGTGCAGATCCTTCACAGGGCTCATAGTACTTTTGAGAGGCAATGTTAGATGACAGTTGTTTTCCATGTGGCAAAAGGACAGTAACAGCAGCCCCATGTTTACCCCCACCAGTGAACACATTACGGGCATCAGGCATGGGTTTGTGTAGAAGTAACTGAGGTGCTCTCCAGTTTAAACGGCCAGAAGAAGTGACCCATTTATAAGGCCCGTAGTGACAATCAAAGATGCCGGGGAAACCCTCTAGTGCCAAGGCCATTATAGGATTGTTTCTGTAGATCCATTCTAGGTCACTCAGTCAGTTTGGAACAATTATTTTGTTAGGTTCCCGTGCATAGCATCGGAGTGCTATGTCCCTTCCCTTTTGCGTTAAGTCGGCCATTTGTTCTATATAGGTATAGACTCGAGGGGATCCCCCCAGAGACATGTGAATCCATTGTAAGGGGTTTCCCTCTTGAACTAGGACTGCCACGAGAATGGTGGGATTAGGCAGAATCCATAATTGCAAGTCTTTTGAGGGAGAGTATCTAGCAAGCTGAGCCTGGTTGAGAGAATTGTGAACCTCTTGTAAGAGCTGTTTATGTGCAACTGAAAGCGAGATTTTATCATGAGACAGGCTGTCCCTTAATAGGTTAAAAACAGGTAACAGCTGGCCCGTGAAATGGGAATCCAGGGCTGTAGCCAATTAATTTCACCTAAAAGGCATTGTAAATCAACCAAAGAACAAGAATCTGTGATACAAAGTTGAGGTTTTAAAGGGCTAACACCTTGCAAGGTTAACTGGGTACCTAAAATTTTAAAAGGTGGAACAACTTGGATTTTATCAGCTGCAACATGCAAGTTACCCTTTGCAAGGCACATTTGCAGGACTTTATATGCCTCGGCTAATTGGGAAGTATTTAGGGCTCCTAAGATAATATCATCCATGTCAACGTACATTTCAAGATGGGGGAGACTTTTGACAGGTTGGAGTAATTCATAAACATAGTTTTGGCAAAAAGACAGACTATTGGCCATACCTTTAGGCAAAACCATCCATTCAAAATGTTTATCTGGCCCCTTAAAGTTAGTTGAGGGGACTGAAAAGGCAAATTTTTCATAATCCTGTGGGTTTAAAGGAATGGAAAAGAAGCAGTCCCTAATATCTATAACCATGAGGCACAAGTTACTAGGGATGGCCGGTACCCAAGGCAGTCCCCTTAGGGGGGTTCCCTGTAGCAACATTCTTTCATTAATTTTTCTAAGATCCTGTAACAGTCTCCATTTTCCTGAAGACTTTTTAATGACAAAAATAGGAGTATTCCAGGGGCTAGTGGATGGGCGAGTATGTTTTAATTTTAATTGTTCTGCGATAAGTTCCTCAAGTGCTTGCAGTTTATTAGCTGGGAGAGGCCACTGCTCCACCCAAATTAGAGGTCCTGGTTTCCAGTGGATGGGAGGGACCCAGGGGGCAGTGGCCTTTAGGATTGGGGGAGCACCTTCCATCTTGTAAGTGGCTTTCCCTCCCACATGTTTTGGAATTCGGGGTCCCCTCTATAATTTGGGCAAGAAGGGAGGTTGAACTGCTGCTGGTACTCCTCCTCATCTAAAGTGTCATCATAAAATTCTTTGTAATCAGTGGTGATACAGGCGTCTGCTTGTCCCAGAATGTCTTGGCCTAGGAGGTTTGCATTAAGTCCTGCAGCTTTAAGAGGTTTGACCTCCCCTCTTGTGCCATCAGCATCTTTCCAGGGGAGCCAGCCAACAGTTTCTTTGGACTGCGTATTTCCTCTGACCCCCATTATTTGTGGTCCTGGGACCATCCTCCAGCTATTAGGAACTTCCTCCTCTCTAAGGACCGTGCGTCAGCTCCAGTGTCAATTAGGCATCAGAAACTTTATCCCCCAATCATTATATCCATTTTGGGTCTTAACCCAGGCACAATAGGCACCGTCCAGTTAGCCCTTGCAGGTTTTTGGGCTTTGTTAACTCCTGTTAGCTCTGTGGGGGGTCTGTGTGAGTTGCATCTGGGTTTAGATTGACTTAGAGGGTTTCTAACTTGTTGTGGTGGAAAATGGGGTCCTCCTTGGGATGACGGAGCTAGGGGCTGCCCCTTTTTTAATTTAAAGGATTGCCATCCTTATCAAATTTAGATTTACAATCTGCCTTCCAGTGGTAGCCCTTTTTGCATCTTGGGCATGGGGTGGTGGGAGGTTTTCAGCCTTTTGGTTTTGAATTATTTGGGGGACAGCTATTTTTAAAGTGTCCCTGTTCCCCACAGCCAAAGCAACGGCCTGTTTTATTACCAGAGAGGCCATTTCCAGGGGAGGTCATGGTATTAAAGGCCTTAATCATTGCCTTGGTGAGTGCATCGGTTTGGGCTTGGAGGGCAGTAGCAATGGTGCGGGCCTGATGGCCTTGGATCCCCACATCCCTGGAGGTGATAATCCACCTTTCTATGGAGCGGTCCCGCGCAGGCCAATCCATGATCTGATGTCATTTCCTCCCATACCAGCATTTTAACAAACTGGTCTCTTAGGGGCCCTGGGGGGAATTTCCTTTGTATGCTTTTTTCTACCCTACCCAGAAGGAAGAGAGGTCCTCATTGTTTCTCTGGGTGATGCCCAATATGGGGGGCTCTGTAGGGCCCTCCACAAGTGTTTTCCAAGCCGCTAAGCAGATGGCCCTAACCTGGTCTTGATATGGAGCAGGGATAGTGGCTTGCTGAATTCCTGTGCTGTATTGGTCTACCGTTCCAGATAGCATCCTAAAGGTTATTGGGATAACTGGGTTAGCGGCCTGATTCCTCTCTGCCTGAGCATGGCATTCTTTCTTTAAAAAGGCACAAAATCTAATATACTGGGGACCTGAGAGTACTGCCCTACACAGCATTTTCCAATCCTGGGTGGTGCAGGGTTGGTGTGCTAATCCCTGGAGGATGGTTTCCACCCATGTGGAATTTGGACCATCTTCAGCCACAGCCTTTTTTTTTAGCTCTTTTAGGTCTAAAAGCCACAGCCTTTTTTTTTTTTTTTTTTTTTTTTTTTCTTTTTTT
>NW_007733598.1:0-7412 GCF_000696425.1 Galeopterus variegatus | reverse complement strand
CCCTTTTTTTTTTTTTTTTTTTTTTAGCTCTTTTAGCCTCCCAGGGGTACCAGGGCACTGGTCTGTTCCCCTCAGGGTTGACATTGACAGGAAAAGCCTGGGGTTGGTAAGGAAAGGGTGGTGGAGTTTCCCAGGGATTCCCCATTGGCTCATGCTGTTTATAGTTAACAGGGAAAGCTTGAGGCTGGTGGTGAAAGGGCAGGGAGCCTCCCAGGGATCATTTAGTTGAAATTTGTGTTGCCAACTGGCTGTTATTTGTTTATTGTTTGTGCCCCTCTCCTGTAAGTCTTTAGTGAGAGGAGGGAGGGGGGGAAAAGGCCATCCCCTGGGGGCTTACACTGGGGAAAGTCCCGGTCCTCTTGAGACGCCCCACGTTTCTCTGGTGGGTCCCTGGAACTATTTGTTGGCTGAAAGGTATCCTGGGCATGATGTTGTGAAGAGACGGTTAGGCCGCCCTTAATACGCTCCCTTTCAAACTTTTCCCATTGCTCTCCTAAGTCTGGGGAGGTAGGGGTATGGCTGTCACCTTGTGGCCTTGTGAGAAGCAAAACTTAAGGGCTGAAATAGTAGGGCAAACCCTAAGGGTGGGTCTTCCCCACAGCAAACCTCACGCTGCCAGGCAAGGGTTTGTATGCGGTCCCACGTGTCCCAAGAAAACAGGTTGGCCGAGACCATCCAGGGAGCCAGGGCTAGAATGGTTTCCCAGGTCTTGGCAGCCAGACCGTCAGAAACCTCAAGTCCTCTACTTTTTAACAAATATTTTAGCGCCTTAAGGGCCGGTTCATCCGTTTTGCCCATGGTATTTCCCATGGTGTTTAGACGTATAGAAACAGAAAGAGAAAGCAGCTGAGGGTTATCACCAGAAAACACCTGACGGGACTGGTGATGGCCAGTATTTTGGGAAAAGGGGACGGCCGGTCCCTCAGCTGGAAGAAGGCAAGGAGGACTGTCACCCGGTCAGGCTTCTGCTACTGGAGCCGACTGATATGAGACCTTCAAGGTCTACCAGAGAGTCACCCTGGCCACGACCTGTCAATTGTCCCACACCCGTCTGCTTGTTCAGTGAAAGTCACGGAACAGAGAGGGAGAGGATAGTGGGAAATAAGAGTAGGAGGAATAAGAAAAGAGTGAAAACGACTTACCCTATTTGCCTGTTGGGAATAAGGAGACTCACCATGAAAATGTCCGTTACCCCGAGATGGCGTTTCTCCAGAGGGAGACTCTGCGCTGAGGCTCATGGCCGCTCGTCGCCTCTCTCTCAAGGCCGCACGGTGGGTCAGTTCTTCTTATGTGGTGGGCCCCACGTTGGGTGCCAGCTTCTGTGGGGGTGTGCCTGGGGTCCTCCCACAGACCCAGAAGGAGAAGGAGCCAACAGGATTACCCCCAGTGTTGGGACCGAGGGATCTCAGAGAAAAGTGAGCCTGCTGCCCACCAACCCAGCCCCATGAAAGAGACACTCAGACACAGCAGGGATTCTGTCAGGGCAGTTCCACTTTATTGCTGTTACACTGCAATTTATATAAGCAAGCAGGCAGGGGCTCTCCATGAACTAACCAATCAATTAAACAATCACGCGGGCATGCATTTTGTACTAACATGTTGAGCATAGCGATCATGCAGGGTTCATGAGTGTGGAAATACTGGAGGACCAATAAAAACCTTTTGGAGCTATCTTGGGTTATGCCTCCCCTACTTCCTGCGGGTGCCATCTTCATCCTCCACCCATAGGCACCATGTGGCTCACAGATAATGTTTGCTCCTAAAAATGGGCCCAACAGAAATGAAAGCAGGGTGCATATGCCCCTTAGGCAGACCTTAGCCAATTGCATATTAATCTGGCTCCTAGGTGACCTGAAGCTTCTGGCATAAATCTAGATGCCAGAGACATTGTAGGGTTACTTTCTGTGTATCAGGCACTTAAGACTTTACTGGAATAACTCACTTAATTCTCACAACCACCATATGAGGTAGGTCCAACTCAGCCTTGTTCTATAGATGTGATTAAGTAACTTGGCAGAGGTGTACAAGTAGCAGAGCTTGGATTTCAACCAGGCGTTCTGGCTCCAGAAGACATATTCTTAATGACTGTACTAAATTCAGGTTCTTGGTGATCAAGTTGAGTGTCCTTGGAAAGATCCCTCAAGACAGCCCTCCAAAACTCCCTCAGAGACCCAGCCCTCTATTCTTCACTACACCCCAACTCTGCTGGAACCCAAAGATTCACCTTCTTCAAACACTTGGCATACAAACACTAAAGGTTGCTGGAGATGTCACTAAGCCAGACTGTCATATTAAATTTAAACTGATGATCATTAATCTCAAAGGGACACTCAATTCTCCCTACAGATTTCACTGTTTTCCTCATCATAAACTCACTTTCCCTCACTCTAGGGCATCTCAACTTTCTCTTCTCCCCTCAAACCATTTGCATCTTCTTTTAGACACCCCTTTCCCTTCCTAACTTGCCTCATGTTTTGCTGAAAAATAGAAGTCATCGGAGGAACGCCTTCTTCTTCCCACCATCAAATCCACAGGTCCTCCTGAACTGACAGACATGTTTTTCTGCTGTTGCAATGGGAGAAAGGTCCTTCTAGCGATGGCTGGTCCTTCCACTGTACTCAGATCCCTTCCACTCTTTGCTCTCCCAGGAGTTCACTCCTTCAGTTATCACCTCTCTTTCCTTTTCTCCTGTTTCAGTGCTCCCTCTCTATCCAATCAAGTCCATCTATAGATTCATATGCCCTAGTATTTCCCATCTTAAAAAAGACTGTCCCTTGACCCCCGCAGCCCATTTCAGCAATCATCTCATTTCTCTGTTCTCCTTTACAGCAAAACTTCTTGAAACGGTTGTATTCATTTTGTGACTTAACTTCCTCACCCACTTCAAATGACTTTTGTCCTGACCCTTAAAATGAAACCACACTAATCAAGTCCCCAGTAATTTCCATATTGTCAAATCCAGTGGTTTTTTCCTAGAAACTTACTTTAATTAACTTAGTGACCTTTGACATTGACTTTTTCAAACACTTTCCTCTATTAGTTTCCCTAATAACACATTTTCTTGGTTTTCCTCTGTATCAGGCATCATTGGCTAGATAAACCATGTATTGGATACCATTTTCTGTTAACTGCCAAATACTTAATATTTTAGGCTTTGCAGGCCACATAGGACTCTGTCCCACGTTCTCCTCTGCTTTTTTCTTAAGCACCTCCTTAAAAATAGAAATAAAAATAAAAATAAAATACACCCTTAGCTCATGGACTACACAAAAACAGATTGCAGACCAGATTTAGCCTGTGTAGTTTGCCAACCCCTGGCTTAAACAACAAAGGTTTAATTCTTGTTTATGATCCATGTTAATGACGGGTCAACTGAGGGTTCTATTCAATGTAGTGACTCAAGACCTCGGCCCATCGAAGAGTCACTACGTCAAACATGACAATTATTGTGCCAGAGTGGAAAGAGGGCTCTGGACTGTCCCTCCTCAACAATGGTTGCTCATAACTCATTGGCCAGAAGTAGTTACATGGTCACATGGCCACATGGCTCATTCACCCATGAGAAAGCCAGGATGTTAGCCCCACTGGAGAACATCACTAATCGTAATCATATTGTTGGGAGAAAGTTCTCCACAGATCTCTCCTCATTCTACATGTATTAACAAAAGGAGGCACTGACAGTTTTTGTTCCAAACTATCTTTTTAATGATTCTGCATAGCAAAGACCCTTGGAAGATAGAGATTTGCCTCATTCTGGAGCACGGGGCAGATTTATCATCTGCCATAACAGAGATTTGTCTCTTCCTGAGGCAGCAGGTGGGTTAGTTTGCATGGATCCCACTGAGAAGATTAGCATTCCCTAAGTTCCATGTCCCTCCTCTGTGATGCAAACTCTCTGCATGTGCAACATTCACACATCACCCTCATGAAACTTGGAGACAGAGAGAACTCTGCACACATAAAATTCATGCTGCTTTCTGTGCCATGAAAAATAAAGTCCTTTGTATCTGACCTAGGGTCTTGTGTCTTCTGTCAGCATCCATGAAACCTCAGCAGGCTAACTCACAAGAAAAGGAAGGTCCCCACTCTCATGGGACTTTAATATAAAATAGGGGGGGGACCATTTTTATTCTTGTCATTTCATCAGAAAGGTATTTCTTTCCTGACCCACTTCCCTGCACGTTATTCTCTACATCCTGTTTCCTTCATAGAATTCATAAAAATCTGAAAAAAAAATCCAATCATATATATTAAGTTTCTGTTTCCCTCATCTTGAATGCAAGCTCCTTGAGAGCTTGCATTACCATCTCCAGTGCCAAGGACAGTGGCCTGGCACATATCAGGGACTCAAAATATCTATGTTGATAGAAGGGAGAGAGGAAAACTTAAGTGTGGGTGTTCCTGCCCCACTAATGGTCTGAGTGCTCTCCAGCTCCGGAGCTCCTGTGTGCTCAAAGGAGTTGAGCAAAGGGATGGCTAAACATTCAGAAAAGGTTAGCCAGTGAGTCAGTTCACACTTACAAATGCTTCTAAATCAGGACCAAGAACACTGTATCTATTCCCATTCCAAACTGCATCCTAAAGGTCTCTCCCTAGAATGGACTGAAATGGGGTCTCTAGGCTGGCCTTGAGGCAAGTCCCTGTAGCCCCTCACCCTGCACTGCACAGCCAACCCCGACAGTATAAGGAGGGGCCCTAATATCCAGTGCTTCTCAGGGGCAAAGCTGAGGTAGGATGGGGCAAACAGCTTGTCTTTAGTTTGCATCTCTCCCTTGGTAGGGACTCAGTCTGCACTTTCTGTGGATTTGGTTCCAATCCAGTGACTCCCATAATTTTTAGATCCAAAATCATTCACCTGCCTCTCCTTGTCCTGCCAAAATTGGAGGGGAGACAAAAAAGGTCACTCTTTTTCAAATTTATGGTGCTTCTTTTTCAAATTTACCGTTATCTCTGTTCCAAACTCAGTGCCCCCTGTTTAAGCTTTTGTTCCCTCCTGTCCTCTTGGTCCCATCCTCCCCTCTACTCCTCACGTTGCCAGCTGTTCTTTGGGATTTCAGCTGAAGTCTACGGCATTTACATTATATATGCTGACATTTTCAACATCTCTTTTCTTATATACGTTGACATTTTCAACATCTCTTTTCTCACTTGAATTTTAGATATTGTAAACAGGCTTGGGGAGAATAACAGCAAATTTTATTTATTTTTACTTATTTACTTTTAACTTCAGCAGTAGCTCAAAAGGTTTTTAATTTCTAAAACAAAGGGCCGACCCCGTGGCGCACTCGGGAGAGTGTGGCACTGGGAGCACAGCGACGCTCCGGCCATGGGTTCGGATCCTATATAGGAATGGCCGGTGTGCTTGCTGGCTGGGCGTGGTGCAGGTGACACCACACCAAGGGTTGCGATCCCCTTACCGGTCACGAAAAAGACAAAAAAAATAAATAAAGTGACCTTTTTTTTTTTATTAATTCAACCATTGAATACTGACAATTTGCTGGCTTTTTGGTCAACATGAGAAAGAAATTGAAGACAACAGCTTTTTCTATGTGATCTGGACAAATATTTATATCAGTAAAGAAGGGCAAGTATGAGGTACACAGTTTTGATGCCTTCGTGTTGCTTTCCACATTGAATAAAACCGTGATTCTCAAAAAGGTGCTTTGGCAGAGTAGTTCCCAGATGAGATGGGTAAATGTGTTCAATTGCTAAAGTTATAACAATAGCCTTTTCCCAATTATTTGGGGGGAAAAACTAGATGAATTAAAAATATTTTTCTAAATTTTAAGGTTTTTCTCCCGTAAATAATGTGTACACACGTGGAAGCTGCTGCTGTTTATCTGCTAATAAAAGCCAGCAGACATACAAATCTGATTAATAGCAAACATATATTAACAAAAAATTCAGAATCAGGTGATCTTGCTGAATTTGATTGCATTTTTATTCCAAATACACCATTTCATAGGTCTGAAATGATTCCTGATTCCATGAGGAAATAAATCAATATTTGTGGATTTCTAAAATAAATTCTTTGATTTCTAGTTATTCTACTACCTAAACAAACTTGTGACTCATTATTCCAGACCATGACACAGATCAGTGGCTCCTCATAACTGGGAAATTATAAAGTGCTTAAAATTCAGTATAAAAGCACCATCATGCTACATATTCTAACATTCTTCAAAATTCATCAGCTAACCCAGTGAGCCCCCGACAGAACCAAGTTTGGATTACAATGGGGGATTTCAAACCTTCCATTGTCCCATAGTATTTCTCATCTGTTTTTGTCACTCAAAACCATGAAGTCAGAATGTTCATTTCTTTCTGTATAGATTAACTGGAAAAATGGTTGCTATTATCTGGGAAAAATTGGCTTACTTAATGCCACATGATTAATCCTTTCTTCATAGGATTCTTTGTGGATGGCTGTGCTGGCTATGGATTTTGGTTTTCCTGTTACTATTGTTTCTTATCAGTTTATGTTCCCCTGTGGGATATGTACGTGTGTGTGTGTGTGTGTGTGTGTGTGTGTGTGTGTGTTGAGCTGAATGATATATCATTCAAACTCAGGTCAACAAAATGATTTAAACCAACATCTCTGCAGGCTCATTTAAGATGAAAACATATAAATCAAGTGCTATGAAATAACAAAGAAAACATCATTCATCAAACTGTGAGACTGCAGTAATGAGGCTGGAAGCTGAGTTTGGGATAAGAGGAGTAAAACTATCTTATAGCATATTTGACAAACGGAAGTCGTGTGCCCAGGCGTTTGTGGTATAGATCATCTTGCAGGAGATTTCATGCTTCCACTGAGAGAAAGCACTTGATATTTATGACCCACCTGTCAACTAAAAGTTCACTTTAGGTTTTATATTTCCAGCTCTCCCAATTGTGAAGGCAGGAGGAGCCACAGAGGTAATTGGTTTCTGTAGAGACGTTATCATTTCTTGCATGTTTTAGTGCAGTTAAACACTTTAATTCCACTTGTTTTCCTGTTTAGACGCTTCAATATGTTGTTCAAATAATCTTTTTCCATGTGGATTTCATGTCTGGACAGTTCTACTTGCTGTTGTTACTTTTTCCAAATGTCTAGTTACTTTTAAAGTTATGTATAAGAAATAAGCAGATAATTTGCCTGTATTGGAATATTGGTCTAACAGAGGATACACACACACATACTACAGCAAACATCACACAGATAATTTTAAAAAATTATAAAATTGTGAACGATTTCTTTGCCCCTGAGATCAGGAAAGAAACAAGCATGTCCACTATTACTACTTCTATTCAACATTATATTGGAGATCCTAGCCAGTACAGTAAGGCAAGAAAAAGAAAAAGTATAAGGATTAAAAAATAAAACTCATGGGCCGGCCCGGTGGCGCACTGGAGAGTGTGCCACTTGGGAG
>NW_007733597.1:114675-115003 GCF_000696425.1 Galeopterus variegatus | reverse complement strand
GGGGGAAGACACAACCAAACCCTCGACCCACAGTTAGCAACGGGTCAGGGCCCCTCCACTGTCCTGTTAAGGGGTCTTTCCACTGCACTTGGAGTTCCGGGCACGGTGGTTGAGCTGACCAGTGTTTCTGGAAGGCAGACAGGTTCATTTTTGGAAAAATTTAGGATGTTTAAAGTTAGGAGTGCCTGTCCCAACTGCTGATGAGGGCTGGTGACTCCCGCTTTTTGTTTTAATAATTGATTTTTTAGGCATTGGTGATGCTGTTCAACAATGGCTTGTCTTTGAAGGCAGAGACCCATTTATTTTTGCCATAGTGGCAAAGGACTGT
>NW_007733597.1:113309-113675 GCF_000696425.1 Galeopterus variegatus | reverse complement strand
AGAGACCCATTTATTTTTGCCATAGTGGCAAAGGACTGTTCGATCTGCCCCCGTGTCAACAAGGCATCGAAACTCTTTGCTTTGAATTTTAAGATTCATTTTTGGTCTTAAACCAGGAACTATAGGTATAGTCCAATGAGCCTGGGGTACTGGCCACCTGGTAGGGCATGGTGGCGCTGGCTTTGTATCCCCTTGGGGTGATGGGGCTGGAGATTGCCCCTCCTCTATTTTAGATCGGCACTCACGCTTCCAATGAAGCCCCTTACTGCACCTAGGGCACAGTGTAGAGGGAAGGTTTTTATTTTTCCAGTTGGGACAGTCCCTTTTGAAATGACCTTGTTGCCACAGCCATAACATTGACCCCTA
>NW_007733597.1:107082-111031 GCF_000696425.1 Galeopterus variegatus | reverse complement strand
GCCCAGTTAAAGGACACTCAGACACGGCGGGGGTTCTGTCGAGCAGCAGTTCCATTTATTACCACACAAGCACTGGCTTTTATAGGCATATAGGGAGGGGAGGTTTTAACATTCAGCTTAAAGGTCAAGGGCATGTATCCTGTCTCAATGCCTTTCACAAGCACAGAAGCACATATTTGGCCAATAAGGACTTAAGCAAGGTTCCCACAGACACCCCGACCCTACTTCTTCCAGGCGCCGTCTTAGGCTGACACGTTAATATGCCCTTGTGGGCCCATAATGGCGCTGCTTGTAATGTCACTTAAGGTGGCGTTAGGTTTTAAGGCCCGACATATATTCATCAAGGGTATTGGCCTGTAGTTTTCTTTCCTTGTTGTGTCTTTGTCTGGTTTTGGTATCAGGGTGATGTTTGCCTCATAGAATGAGTTTGGAAGAATGGCCTCTCTTTCAGTCTTTTGGAATAGTGTGTAAATAATGGGTATCAATTCCTCTTTGAAGGTTTGGTAGAATTCTGCAGTGAACCCATCTGGTCCTGGGCTTTTCTTTTTTGGGAGCCATCTGATAACAGCTTCAATACCTTTTATTGTTATTAGTCTGTTCAGATTTTTCTACATATTCTTGGCTCAGTTTTGGTAGTTTGTGTGTGTCCAGAAATTTATCCATTTCCTCCAGATTTTCAGATTTGTTGGCATATAGTTGTTTATAGTAGTCCCTAATGATTTCTTGTATTTTTGAGGTATCAGTTGTAATATCACCTTTTTCATTTCTAATTTTTATTTGAATCTTCTCTCTTCTTTTCTTAGTTAGCCTTGCTAATGGCTTGCCAATTTTATTTATCTTTTCAAAAAAAACAACTTTTGATTCATTTATCTTTTGTATCATGTTTTGGGTTTCTATTTTATTAAGTTCTGCTCTAATCTTATTTATTTCTGTGTGCTAAGTTTGGGTTTGGATTGTTTTTGTTTTTCTAGTTCTTTAAGGTGAAGTGTTAGGTTGTTCACTTGTCATCTTTCTATTCTTCTGAAGTAAGCATTTAATGCAATAATTTTTCCCCTTAGTACTGCTTTTGCAGTATCCCATAGGCTTTGGTGTGATGTATCATTATTTTCATTAGTTTCAATAAATTTTTTGGTTTCCTGTTTGATTTCTTCTTGGCCCATATGTCATTAAGTAGAATGCTGTTTAATTTCCATGTGTTTGTATAGCTCCCAAAGTTTTGTTTGTTATTGATTTCTAACTTTAATCCATTGTGATCTGAAAAAATACATGGAATAATTCCAATATTTTTGAATTTGTTGAGACTTGATTTGTGATCTAACATGTGATATCTCCTGGAGAATGTTCCATGTGCTAATGAGAAGAATGAATAATTTGAGGTTGTTGGATGGAACGTTCTGTAGATATCTTCCAAGTCCTATTGGTCTAAAGTGTTGTTTAGATCTTGTGTCTCTCTGCTGATTCTTTGCCTGGATGATCTGTCCAATATTGATACTGGGGTGTTCAGGTCCCCTACTATTATGGTATTAGTGTCTCTCTCATTCCTTAGGTCTAATAGTCCTTACTTTTAAAATCTGGCTGCTCCAACATTGGGTGCATATATATTTATGATTGTTATGTCTTCTTGATTGATAAATACTTTTATCATTATATAGTGGCTTTCTTTACCTCTTTTTATGGTTTTTGGTTTAAAGTCTATTTTATCAAATGTAAGAATAACTACTCCAGCTCATTTTCATTTCTATTTGCATGGTAAATCTTTTTCCATCCTTTCACTCTTAGTCTATGTGTGTCTTTACAGGTTAGGTGAGTCTCTTGAAGGCAGCATAGAGTTGGGTCCACTTTTTAATCCAGTCAGTCAGTCTGTCTTTTGAGTGGGGAATTCAATACTTTTACATTAACAGTTGTTATTGAAAAGTGTTGGTTTATTCCTAGCATTTTATTGATTTTTATCGAGATGTCGTAAGTATCTTTTGTTCCCTTTTTCTGATTTACTGTTTGTCTTCTGTATTTGTTGGTTTCTTGGGGTGGTGGATAAACTTTTTTTCTCTTTATTGCTAGCATTTTTATTTTACTAGTGGGTTTTATTTTCTCTTGAGTATTTTTGGCAGTGGTGGTTGTTTTTCAGGTATCAAAACCAGTACTCCCTTGAGAATTTCTTGTAATGCTGGCCATGTGGTAGTGAACTCCCACAGTTTTTGTTTGTCTGAGAAATATACTATTTGTCCTTCATTTTGGAAGGATAGCCTTGCTGGGTAAAGTATTCTTGGCTAGCAATCTTGGTCTTTTTGTATTTTGAATATATCATCCCATTCTTTTCTGGTTTATAGGGTTTGTGATGAAAAGTCTAATGTTAGTCTGACTGGGGCTCCCTTATAGGTGACTTGATGCTTCTCTCTTGCAGCTTTTAAGATTCTCTCTTTGTCCTTGAGTTTTGCTAATTTGACTATAGCATATCTTGGAGAGGAGCATTTTTGGGTTGAATATGTTTGGAGATCTTTGAGCCTCCTGAATCTGAAGATCTGTGTCTTTCCCTATACCTGGGAAGTTTTCTGCCATTATTTCATTGAATATATTTTCAATGCCATTTCCTTTTTCTTCCCTTTCTGGAATACCCATGATTTGGATATTTGGCCTCTTAAGGTTGTCTATTATCTCTCTTAGATTTTCTTCAATGTTTTTAATTTCTTTCTTTTTTTTTTTTCTTTTGTCTGCCTGTGTTTATTTCAAACAGCCCATCTTCAAGGTCAGAAATTCTCTCTTCTGCTTGTTCTAGCCTGATGGTTAAACTCTCTGTTGTGTTTTTTATTTCATTTAATGAATTCTTCAGCTCTGCAAGCTCTGCTACATTCTTTTTCAGGGCACTGATTTATTAGTATATTTCTTCTTTCAGGTCCTGTATACTTTTTCTCATTTCATTGTCTTGTCTAACTGAGTTTTCTTGTATCTCATTTAGTTTCCTTGGAATTATTGTTCAAAATTCCTTGCCAGTCATTTCAAGGACTTCCTGTTTGTAGTGGGTTGAATTATGTCCCCCCAAAACTCACTGATGCTTGAATTGTCTCCCAAGTTTTATGTATTAGAAACTCAGCCCCCACTGTGACTGTTAAGAGGACAGGAAATCCTATTATGGTAATTGAAAGGTGGAGTCTGTCTCTCCCTCTCTCTTGCTTCTCTGCTTCTACCATCTTGCAGTGTGAGCCCCTGGGTCACTGTCGCCACCACCAGATGGACTTTGGACTTCCCAGCCTCAGAAACTGTAAGCAATAAATTTCATTTTCTTTATAAATCACCCAGTTGCAGGGATTATATTATAAGCAACACAAATGGACTAATACACTGTTCTATAGGATCTAGAGCTTGAGAGTAATTATTACCCTTTGGTGGTGTACTTTCTTGATTTTTCATATTTCTAGTATCTTTCCTTTGGTGTTTAGTCATTGTGGCAGGGGATTTAATGGTCCACTCATTCGACCCTGATATCTGGCTAGGATCCTGCCAGGACTGCCAGTTTGGCAGGGCTGTCTCAGTGCCTGTGGGCAGGAGGCTTGGGCCTCTCTGGGCTGCCGGGATTGGCCTGGGCTGGGAGTCCCATAGCGGAGCCTACCTGTTCCGATGCAGGTGGCTTGGGGCCCTGTGGGCCTAGTGGCTTTATGGCCTCTCTGGGCCATGTGCACTAGCCTGGGTTGGGGTCCTGCAGTGGCACCTACCTGCTCCAGTGCAGGTGCCTCGGGGCTTATTTATTCTTTATAATACATTTTTATTGTAGGAAAACACACATAACATGGAATTTGCCATCTCAATCATTTCTAAGGGTACATTTCAGTGGAATTAAATACATTCATATTGTTGTGCAATCATCACCACCGTCCATGTCCAGAACTTTTCAGCTAGAGCTCTGAAACATACCCCCCACGTTTTTTTTTTTTTTTTTTTTTTTTTTTTTGTCTTT
>NW_007733597.1:101905-106082 GCF_000696425.1 Galeopterus variegatus | reverse complement strand
CCCCCCCCTTTTTTTTTTTTTTTTTTTTTTTTTTTTTGCTGGCCGGTACAGGGATGCAGCTGGACCTTGGTGTTATGAGCACCGTGCTTTAACCAACTGCTCTAACCAGCAAGCTTAGAACTCTTTTCATCTAGCAAAACTGAGACTCTATACCTATTAGACAATGATGCCTCCTGCCACCTCCCTCTCCGTCCTGGAAACCAGGATTCTTCTTTCTGTCTCTGCAAATTTGATCACTGTAGTAACTCACATAAGTGGAATTATACAGTATTTGTCTTTCTGTGACTGACCTATTGCACTTAGCATAATGACCTCAAGTCTCATCCATGTTGTAGCATTTGTCAGAATTTCCTTCTTTTTTAAGGCAGAATAATATTCCATTGTATGTATATACCATGTTTTGCTTATCATTCATCCATCTATGGGCACTGAGGTTGTTTCTCTGCTCTAACAATTGTAAATGATGCTGATATGAACATGGGTGTCTAAATATTTCTTCAAGACCTGCTTTAAATTATTTTGGCTCTGTATCCAGAATATTAATGGAGAAAATAAGACAACCCACAGAATGGGAGAAAGTATTTGCAAATCACATGTCTGATAATGAATTAATATCCAGAATATGTAGAGAATTCCTAAAACTCAACACAAAAAAATCAAACAACCTAATTCAAAAATAAGCAAAGGGCTTGAACAGACATTTCTCCAAAGAAGACACACGAATGGCCCAAAAGCACAAGAAAAGATGCTCAACATTAGTAATCATTAGAGAAACACAAATTAAAACCATAATGAAATACAACCTCACACCCAATAGGATGGCCACTCAAAAAAAGAAAAAAACAGTTCAGAAAGTAGTGAGTTAGCAAGGATATGGAGAAATTGGAAAGCTGTGCACTGCTGATGGGAATGTAAAACGTTATAGCCATTGTGGAACACAGTATGACAGTTTCTCTAAAAATTAAAAATAGAATTACCTATTTTAATTTTGCAAGTGTTTTTTGCCAGACATTCTTAAGTTTTCCTTCTATGGAATATCATGCTTGTACACCTTAACATGCAATATGTATATATAAAATTAAATATAGATTGCTTTTTCAGTTTGTAGGAGAAAACAAAAAGTGGATAAAAGTACCTTTTTTAAAATTTATTTTTCTAAGAAGGAAGAAAAAGAAAGTAAGACCAATCACAGTAAAGTGCTGAGCTTTCAGAGAGAGAGGACAGAGCTGTGATTACTGGAGGGGACACGGGAGGCACAGGGAGCTCGCAAGAAATTGGTTAATGGAAACAAAGAATGATTGTGTCTGTAATGATGAACATGCTAATTATCCCGATTTGATCATCACACATTATACACAGGTACTGATATTAACTGTGCCCCACAAATATGTTTTATCAATTATTTTTCAATAAAAAACATCTGTAAGATACTCCCCTAAAAGTATACTTTTGTCAATGAAAAAAATTTATTTTTTATACTTCTCTCTAAACTTTTTTAGTATCTATTTATCAAGAAAATATTTGTTAGAGTAACAATCAATAAATAACAGAAGAAAGTTTAACCTCAAGAATAGCCAAATGTGTTTATTTTGCTGTTGTATTTATTTCTTAACCATGTGTTTTTTGTTGTGATGTATGTTATATGCCATGTTTCTTTGAATCTTTCTATAGACCTCAAAGCCTGTATTTTTTTATATACTGCTAAATCTTATGGAAATTAATATATGAAGATTTATTGTGTTACTCTTAACATGTAATGATTCAAATACTCTATAATGTGAATACATTTTTAAAATTTAATATGTATTGCTGAAGACATGATAAATATTAAACAGTTATTCATGATCTTATTAAATTCTCTGGTAGTCATTCAAGTAACCAAAAGAGGAAATATGAGTATATGTTTATTATTTAAATTCCTTATTCTCTTTGCCTGATTGGGATGGATACTTGTTTGTTTTTTCTTTAATGTGCATGACTATAGATGTTAAAATCATTTAAATTTATTTCAAAATTATTTTTTGAATGCCTACCTTAATCTAGGCAATAGGCCTGGGTTATCAAAATATGAAGAATACCAGGCCTATGTCTAAATAGGTCAGAGGCTGACAGGAAACAAGACATGTAGGAGAGATGTCATACCTGGAAATTACAGATTCCTTGGTAGCATGATATACAAATGTTTATGGAAATACATTAAGATAATTTAGTTTTCTCTACATTTATCAGTAGTAGCTACAGAAAGGATGTCATATTTCTGATGTGAGCCTTAATTGGATGAAGAAAAGACTTTCTCCTAACATAATATTAAATTATTCAAGAGTTTTAAGTGCGAATGAGTGTTACGTTTATTTCTTAGAAAAATGTTTTTTAGTAATCTGGGGGTGGCGGGATACTGATGATGAAGTCGGGGAGCAGTAAATTCCCCTAGAACTTCCCATGGTTCAGACCAGAAATGTCAATATCCTCAGGGCTACACTATAGGTGCAAAAAAAAAGTATATGCGAGCAATATTTGGGGGAAGAAATTAAAAATATCATTTCCTGTCAGCCCCCCAATTCTCTTCCCAAATGTAGAAAAAAATGGATTTCAAATCCAATAATTTATTATTAAAAATGTATTGAAACAGACAGTGGTGTGCTAAAGAGATTGCAAAGGCAGAAAGAAATGTCACCCTTCTGTAGAGCCTGGTGGATACAGTCAATTTTATGAAGGTCAGCTGTCTTTATCCAGAGGAGAATAGAAAAACTTCTTAGAATAACTAGGCTATCCTAGTTTAGGATCACCAGGAGGTTCCAGCACGGAGTCAGACACCAAGGCAAGAAGGAGACACAGAGCTGTCCCCTTGACGTCTACTTTTGAGAGATGGCCACAAAGTCCTTGAGAAAGACATTTCTGAAATGCAAAACTGGCAAGAGTCTTATTTAACTTCCAACAAGATTTATAGATATCTTGGAGAAACAGAGAAATAATTTACAATGACAAGTTTTCTAAAGAAATATTCTAAGAAAAGGGAGTATTTCTAAGAAAAAGGGGAGGGAGCGAAGAGAGTTCCCTTTCACTTGTGCACCAGAGAAAATTAATGTTTTATTTTAAAGATTTACATTTACGCTTACAACATACAGGGAGAAAGTGGCCTTGTGGATTAACCTGGCATGCAGACCGATGAAACCGCGAGAAGGAATTAGGTCGCTGAGATGACTGCGGCACCAGTTGTAGGAGAAGCAGATTTGCACAGGAGCTGGGAGATAACGATTTAGGTTAGAGATGTTGAACTTGAGGAATTTATAGAATAGCAGCCAGACCTATTTAACAGATTGTTGTAAATGTGAGTGGGGATTGCTAAAATTTAGGTTGAACACTTAAAAAGGTAACTTGAAGGAAAGAGTGAATAAGATCATTTAATAGGAATGTATGGAAAGAAAAGGAAATGTCCAAAAGGGACTTGTAGGTAATACATATAATTTGTGGATTGAGAGAATAGTATTCAAAAGAGAAAAGGAAACTGATAAATATTAATAATTAAAGCAGGTTAGGAATTATAAGATGTTAATATTATGGCAATTTTGTCAAATACTTTTTTTGCATTTGAGTTGATCACATTTTTTCAAAGGCTAGTATGGTAAAATATATTGATTTTTTTTTAAGTGGACCTGATAGGTAATAAGCACATGAAAAGATGTTGATGTAATTCACCATTAGAGCAACACCGAGGCTTGCGATCCCGTTGCCGGTCCCCGGTCCGGTACGGGGCAACACTGAAGGTTGCGATCCATTGCCAGACACGGAAAAAAGACAAAAGACAAAAAAAAAAAAAAGAATAACTTCTGTAGACATTTCTATTCAAAGGGGGAGTGTGGGAAATAGAAATTACTTTTCTGCAGCAATTCTGAAACCCAGCAGGGCACGTGTTGGGAGTTGCTCGATTAGATTTTATTTTTATTTATTTATTTTTTTTCGGTTTTTTTTTGTCTTTTTTCGTGTCCGGCAACTGATCGCAACCCTCAGTGTCGCGCCTGTACCGGACCGGGACCGGCAACGGGATCGCAACCCTCGGTGTTGCGCCCTCACCTCACTCAGCCAGTGAGCGGGAACCGGTCTGTATGTGGGATCCGAACCCTCGGCGGGAGCGCCGCCAGCACTCCCAAGCGGCGCCCCGCAGCAGGGCCCCCCCCGG
>NW_007733597.1:99833-101377 GCF_000696425.1 Galeopterus variegatus | reverse complement strand
CCGGTCTGTATGTGGGATCCGAACCCTCGGCGGGAGCGCCGCCAGCACTCCCAAGCGGCGCACTGTAGCAGTGCGCCACTGGGCCGGCCCCTCGATTAGATTTTAAGACCTGTGGAAAGTCTCAGAACGGCATGGTAAATATAGTTAATTATATTTATATGTTAAATTTGCTAGGAGAATGGATCATAAGAACTTGCTCCACATACAAAAAAGATGGTAATTATATGAGGGGATAGATATGTTAATCCACTTGATTGTGGTAATCATTTCACAGTACATACAAATATCATAACATCTCATTATACATCTTAAATATATGTAATTTTTATTTGTCAGTTATACTTCAATACATATAAGAAAAATAATGCAAATTAAAGAAAATATTTATTATGAACACTTTGAATGCACATGCTGCCCCTGGTACCTTCTAGGGATATGCCTGTTTAAATGTTGCTTAAGGAATACATTTCCTTCTGGGGGTAAATGGCCTCCTTAGGGAGTATTTCTGGAGGCTTTATGTTATGATATAATATGTATTTAATTGCATTTTTTAGTATACAAAACACGTACAAGTGCAACATATTGACAATAAAAGCACTAAAGAAGTGAGTGGGAGCAAAGCTCTATAGAAGTAAGAAAAAAATATACGCGATGGTAACTAAGATTCCCAGGAAGAAATGAATAGATGCAGAAATGATAAATAATAAGATTAATATAACAAACTCTATAAATATATACTTGCTTCCTTTTTGTCCTCACTTATATATGGAGTGGGGGGAAAATGTTGAGAAGACAGGGGCTGGGTTGAGGGGGTGGGTTGAGGAGATAAAAATAAAAGATTATAACACATTCTTTATATCTTATTCTTGTCATTATAATATGTTCCTTATTTTCTCAAATAATATTTTTTGCCTTAAAGTCTTCCTTGTCTGCTTTTAGTCATTCTGTGCCACCTTACCTGTGATTGTTTTTACATGTGTTTTTTTGGTTTAGTACAGTACTCTCAACAATTTCATGTCTTTCTGTCCTATTTGTGTCATTTGTAAATAGCATAGTTTTAATACATAAAATAATCTTAGTCTTTTAACTTATTTATTCTATTTATATTTACTGTAACTACCAATACAGTTCAGATTACATGTATGCTTTAGCACCCAATTCTTAATTAAGCAAAATTTTGGTTTTTTCCTCCATTTTTATTATTTTTTATATTACTTTTTAAATTATTATTCCATTTCCCCTTTATTATCCACATGGATATACAGTCTTTCATAGTCTTTAAAAAGATTACATACAGTTTAAAATATGCATAATTGTATTAAAACAAACTATTACTCTTAGAACTTCCTTGGTTTTACTAGAACCTCTTAAAACTTCAACATCATTTTATCCCTTTAGTTTTTTGGTAATAATTTTGACATGTATTTGAAGTCAATCATATCTTAAACTCCAAAGAGAATTATTTTATTGTAAATAGTCAATATTTGCAATTTTTAGAAGTTTTTTAGGTTTCTCTTTTCTTCCTGTTATTTGATTTTTTTTTT
>NW_007733597.1:97021-98658 GCF_000696425.1 Galeopterus variegatus | reverse complement strand
TTTTTCTAGATTTGAATGATATATATTTTGGATATGTTTATGTGAATCATATGCCTCTTGCACACATTTCAGTTTTTTTATTTATTTTTAGTTCAAATATCTTCTAATGTCTTATCTTCCATATCATCAATTCTGACTTCTGATATGTATTTTTAAAATTTAATATACTAAGTACTTTATATTTGTAATGCATAAGTATTATGTATTGTTTGCATAAATTATTATTTACTTATTTTCCTTATATTTTAATTTTTGATAAATTTCTCAATTATAGAATTTTTGTATTAATTTTCTCTAACTTTTTCTCTATTTTCCTAAACACAGTTTTGTTATTAAAACTGTGTGTCCTAACTCCAACCTTTTGTATGTTTTTTTTTCTTGGTTTTTAGTCACGTATTTGTCTCTTCACACACTAATTATTTATTGACAATTATATATGGAAGTTTTAAAGGTTCCAGGTGATGTTATCTTTAACCAGAGCGAGTCACCCTATTCTCTACTGGATATATAATGTAGGAAACCAATAATATAAATGCAAGTACAGACTGAGCTGACTAAAGCTTTGGTTGTGTTTTCATACAGTTATGTCTACATCTGGTTTACCTCTTCTCCTACATTGTGTCCCTCTAATATTTTATATTATAAGCCTGTTTTATTTGCCTTTACAACAACAAGAGATTGCAAGAAATTAGTTCCGCTTTTCAGAAATTTTCAGCATAGATTTTTAGAATCTTTATTTCTTTAGCTACATAACTTGCAAATGTCTTTGAGGGGATACCAGCCAAATTTCATCACTCCAGTCACAAATGAATGCAAAATTTGTTCTGCTTTTTCAAGGGGCAAACCTAGAATCTCAGCCTCCAGGTATTCTGAGAAAAAGCAAGTGCATACTATCAGTGTCTACCACTCAAAGGCTATCATTGCTCCTTTGTTCTTGCAACTGCCTCTGGCTGCTCATTACCAAAAGTAGAAAGATACTGCTCTATTTTTTTGAGATTTTTCTTTTTTCTTTTTTTTTTTTTTTTTTTTTTTTTTTTCCGTNGAGCGCCGCCGCGCTCCCAAGTGGCGCACTGTAGCAGTGCGCCACCAGGCCGGCCCTATTTGATGTTTTTAATGTGATCATTTTTCTTCTACATGAATAACTTCCTTTACTCTAAATTTTTACTCAGTTCTTCTAGTGATAAATTCCTTCAGTTTCTGTTTGACAGAAAATGTTTTTGTCTTTATTTTTGATGATTATTTTTTTCTGAGTAAGTTATAAATAGCCAATGGTTTTCAACACTTCACAGACATAATTCTTTTGTTGTCTGCCTTTCATCATTTCATTGGAATGTCTGCTGTCAGTCATGTTTGCTCTTTGAAAGTAATATGCATTTTTTTCCTCTGGCTTCTTTTTTGTCTTTGGTTTTCACAATTTTGACTATGATGGGCTGGGTGGAGTTTACCTGTATTTACATATTCCTGCTGGGGGTTCAGAGAGATCCATGAATCTATGCTTTGATTACATTCATCAGTTTTTAAATTCTTCAATAATTATGACATCAAAAATTCCTTATGCTCTATTTCCTCTCTATTCTTTTTCTAGATTTGAATGATATATATTTTGGATATGTTTATGTGAATCATATGCCTCTTGC
>NW_007733597.1:80655-95548 GCF_000696425.1 Galeopterus variegatus | reverse complement strand
GGAGCGCCGCCGCGCTTCCCAAGCGGTGCACTTATCCAGTGCGCCACCAGGCCGGCCCCAAGATTTTTCAACTTATCTCTTTGGACCCCCAACTCACATTAAAGCTTCATAGTTTCATAGCTTCATAGCTAAAGGCGTTTTTAAATTTTTTATTGAGAATTTATTTTGTGTCTGTTTCTGTGTTTTGCATTTTACATTATTTTTGTTTTAGCTTTATTAGGATATGGTTTATATATTGGGATGTAAGTTACATATGTACATCACAAAATTTTATCTATTTAAATGTACAATTCAGTGGTTTCAGTGTATTTAGAAAGCATTTAGCCAACACCGTAATCTAATTTTAGAACATTTCTACTAGAACACACCTCATACTCATTATTAGTCACTCCCCATTTTTCTGCACACCCTGAGCTCTAGAGTAAAGCCTGTATATGACAAATCCACCACCAGGATCATCCTGAATGGGGAAAAGCTGAAAGCTTTCCCTCTAAGTAAACTAACAAGACAAGCATGCCACTGCCACCGATCATTTAGCATAGTATCAGAAGTCCCAGACAGAGCATTTAGGCCAGAGAAAAAAGGGGAATCCAAATTGGAAAAGAGAATGTCAAATATTCTGTTTGTAGAGGATGTAATCTTAAATAGAGAAAAACCTAAGGACCCCACCAAGAAAACCTCTTAGAACTGATGAACTTTGTAAAGTTGCAGTATACAAAATAATCTCTCAAAAATTAGTAGTGTTTCTACACACCAAGAACAAACTTGCTGAAAAAGGAATTTAAAAGAAAACATAATGGAAACACTCCAGGGAGTAGGACTGGGCAAAGACTTTATGAATAAGACCCCAAAAGCACAAGCAACAAAAGAAAAAATAAACAACTGGGATTATATCAAACTAAAAATCTTCTGCACAGCAAAGGAAGCAATCAACAGAGCAGAGAAACAACCTACAGAATGGGAGAAAATATTTGTAAACTCTACATCTGATAACAGATTAATATCCAGACTATATAAGGAATTCAAACAACTATACAGTAAAAAACCAAATAATTCAATTAAAAAATGCGCAAAAGAGAACAATGCACATTTTTCAAAGGAAGGCATACAAATAGCCAACAGGTACATGAAAAATGTTCAGCATCACTCAGCATCAGGGAAATGCAAATCAAAACCACATTGAGACATCATCCGCCCCAGTCAGACTGGCCATTATTAAAAAGACCAAGAATAACAAATGCTGGTGAGGATGTGGGGAAAGAGAACTCTTCAACACTGTTGGTGGGACTGTAAATTAGTGCAGCCATCATGGAAAACAGTATGGAGGTTTCTCAAGCAACTACAGACAGGACTGCCATATGATCCAGCAATCCCACTCATGGGTACATACCCAAAGGAATGGAAATCATCGTGTCGATGGGACACCTGAAGTCCTATGTTTATCAGCTCTATTTACAATAGCCAAGAGTTAGAACCAACCTAAATGTCCATTGACAGAAGACTGGATAAGGAAAATGAGGTGTATGTACACAATGGAATACTACTCAGCCATAAAAAGGAATGAAATTCTGCCATTTGCAGCAACATGGGTGAGCCTGGAGAAAATTATCTTAAGCGAAATAAGCCAGACACAGAAAGAGAAATACCACATGTTCTCACTCATAACCGGGTGCTAAGAAAGAGGGAAAGAAAGATAAATAAAAAGAAAGAAAGATGAAAGAAAGGAAGAAAGAAAAAAGCACAGAATGAAGCTAAGGATACTAGAGATCAGGAGGAGGGAAGGGGGTCTGGGGAGTGATAGGTCAGGTGCAGGGCATGGGGAAAGATTATGATTTTTAATGATGAAAATGCTAATAGTAATTAAAAGATAAATATTGTAATTAAGCATTGATAAATAAATGGGAAAAAAGAAAGAAATCCCATTTACAATAGCCACACACACACACACACACACACACACACAAACACACAAACTAGAAATAAAGGTATCAAAAGGGGAATGATCTCTATAATGAAAACTGTAAAACACTGATGAAGAAAATTAAAGAGGATACAAAAAATTGAAAAACCTTTGGTGCTTGTGTATTGGAAGAATTAATATTGTCAAAATAATCATACTACCAAAAGTGGTATATAAATTTAATTCAATCCCTATTACAATACCAACGACATTCTTCACAGTAATAGAAAAAGAAAAATCCTAAGATTTATATAGTGCCACAATAGACAAAGTAATTGAGTAAAAATCACAAAACTGGAGGCACCACACTACCTGACTTTAAATATGCTTCAAAGATACAGAAAGAAAAAAATCATGGTACTGGTGTAAAAACAAAACCAGGGACCAACAGAACAGAATAGGGAATCCAAAAATAAATCCATGTATCTACAGGCAACTTATTTTTGACAAAGTCACCAAGAACATTAAGAAAAGAACAGCCTTGTCAGTAACTGGTGGCAGGAAAACTGAATATCAACATGAAAGGTAATGAAACTAAAACAAAAGTCGACTCACTCCTACTTCCTGCAGTGTTTCTCCAATGTTTTCTTTAAGGAATTTTATTGTTTCAGGATGTATATTAAATTCTTTAATCCATTTCGAGTTGATTTTGGTATACGGCAAGAAGTACGGGTCTAGTTTCATTCTCCTACATATGAAGATCCAGTTTTCCAGCAGTATGACTCCAAAAGCACAGGCAACAAAACCAAAAATAGACAAATGGGATTATATCAAACTAAAACGTCTCTGCACAGCTGAGGAAACAATCAACTGAATAAGGAGACAATATACAGAATGGGAGAAAATATTTGTAAACTATTCATCCAATAAGGGATTAATATCTAGAATATACAGGGAACTCAAACAACTCAACAGCAAAAACAAAAACAAAAAAACGAAAAACAATCTGGTTAAAAAACGCACAAGGTGGCTGAGTAGACATTTCTCAAAGGTAGACATACAAACAGCTAACAGGCATACGAGAAAATGTTCAGCATCACTAATCATCAGGAAAATGATGCAAGTCAAAATCACAGTGAGATATCATCTCACCCAAATCAGAATGTTTATTATCAAAATGACAAAAAATAAACGCTGGTCAGAATGGGGAGAAAAGGGCACACTTGCAAACTGTTGGTGGTAATGTAAATTCATACAGCCATTACAGAAAACAGTATGGATGTTCCTCAGAAAACTAAAAATAGAACTACCACATGATCCAGCAATCCCAGTGTTGGGTATTTATCCAAAGAAAAGAAAATTAGCATCCCAAAGTGATATCTGCATTCCCATGTTTATTGCAGCACCATTCACAATAGCCAAGACATGAAATCAACCTAGGTTTCTATCAACAGATCAATGAATAAAAAGTAATGTGGTACACAATGGAATACTACGCAGCCATAAAAAGTGAAATCCTGTCATTTGTAGCAACATGGAAGGCATTATGCTAAGTGATGTGACTTAGACACAGAAAGGTATACATTGCATGTTATCACTCATATGTGAGAGCTAAATAAAGTTGAGCTCCAAGAATTAGAGAGTAGAATTATGGTTAGTAGACGCTGGAAGGGTCGGAGTATTGATTGGGGGAGAGTTTTGTTAATCGACACAAAATTAAGCCAAATAGGAAAAATAAGTTCTAGTGTTCTACAGTAGTGCTGCAGTGTCTATAAATAACAATAATGTATTGTGTGTTTTCTAATGGCTAAAAGAGAGGGGCTCAAATGCTCTCATCACAAAGAAATGATGAATTTTTGTGGTGACGGATATGCTAATTACCCTGATTTGATCATCACTTCTTGTATACATGTATTGAAACATAACTCCAAACCCCATAAATATGTACAATTATTACATGTGAATTAATAAGATAATAGTAAATAAATATTTTTAAAAACAGTTTTCTATTACATGGATATTCTACCTTTACACTTGGGTTGTTTTCTCTTCAGAGAAATGATAAATAATGTTGTTATGAATACCATGTCCAAGTGTTTGTGTGGATAGGCATTATTGTTTCTCTTAGGTACATACCCAGGAGTTGATTTGCAGGATATTATGGTAAAACTATGTTTGATATTTTGAGAAACTGTCAAATTGTTTTTGCAGAGCAGGTGTGCTGTATTAGATTCCCACCAGTGACATATAAAACTTTGAGTTTGTCGCCATCATCATCGACACTTGTTATTACGTGTCTTTTTTATTACAGCTCTTCTAGTGTGTGTGAAGTGGTATCTCATTGTAGTTTTGATTTGAATATCTCTAATGACTAATATGATAAGATAAAAAATGTCCCCCTAAAAGACATCCATGCCTTAATCGATGGAACCTATGAACATTACCTTACATAGCAAAAAAAAAAAAAACAGGTCTTCATAGATGTAATTAAGAATGTTGAGATGGGTAGGATTTCCTGGATTATTTTGGTAGGCCCCAAATGCAATCACAGATATCCTTATAAGAGGAAAGCAGAAGGAGATTTCACCAGATAGAAGAAGAAAAGTCAACGTGACCGTGAACAGAGAGGTTGGAGTGATGTGGCTAAAAGCCAAGGGATGCCAACAGCCACCAGAAGCTGAAGAAGCCAAGGAATGGATTTTCCCCAGAGCTTCATGCAAGTTTTGGTCCCATGAAACGGATTTTACACTTCTGTCCTGTGCAACTTTAAGGCAATAAATTTAGGTTGTTTAAAGGTACCAAGTTTGTAGCAATTTGTTACAGAAGATACAGGAAATATAATGAATGGTGTTGAGCATCTTTTCATGTGCTTACTGGGCCATTAATATATCTTTTGTGGAGAAATGTCTAATGAAATAATTTCCCATTTTTAAATTGGGTTATTTGAATTCACGTTACTGAGTCGTAAGACTTTTTTTTGTATATTCTAGACACAAGTTCCTTATCAGATGTATAAATTGCAAATATTTTCTCTCATGCTGTGGATTGTCTTTTCACTTTCTGATGGTATCATTTGAAATGCAAAATATTTTAATTTTAATGAAGTCTAATTTATCAATTTCTTTCTTTTGTCACTTGTGCTTTTGGCAAACTATAATAGAAAATGACAGTTTAACTCAATGTCATGAAGATTTACTCCTATGTTTTTTGTAAGAGTTTTGTAGTTTTCGCTGCTATGACTAAACACATGATCTGTTTTGAGTTGATTTTTGCACATGGTGTTCACTTGGGGTCCAGAGTCATTCGTTTGCTTGTGGACGTCCAGTTGTCCCAGCACCATTTGTTGGGAAGACTGTTCTTTCCTCACTGAATTGTCTTTTCACCTTCATCAGTAACCAATAGAAAGTGAATGTGTTGATTCATTTTCGACTTTCATATCTATCCCACTGATCTATACATGTCTCCTTTTGCCCGGACCACATCGTCTCCATGACTGCAGCTTGAAGTACCTTTTGAAATTGGGAAATTCACATACTCCACAATTTTATTCTTCCAGTTCAAGATTGTGGGTGATATTCTGGATCCTCTGCGTCTCTACAGTGTGTTAGTTTGCTAGGCTCTCATAACAAAATACTATAGACTGAGTGGCTTAGATAACGGAAATTTTATTTTCTCATAGTTTTGGAAGATAGAAGTCCAAGATCAAAGTGTCGGCAGGTTTGGTTTTTTCCAAAGTCTTCTTCCTTGACTTGTGCATGGCCACTTTCTCACCGTGTCCTCACGTGTTCTTTTCTCTATGAGCCCACAACATTGCTGTTCAATTGTTTTTATACAAGAACACTAGTTAGCTAATGGCCTCATTTTAATCACCTCTTTATAGGTCTTATCTACAAATACAGTCATATTCCAAGGTACTGGGAATTAGGGTTTTTACATATGAATGGAGGGGCACAATTCAGCCCATAAATATACATTAATTTTAGGATCTCCTTGTCAGTTTATTTAAATTGGCTAAAAATTTTGTGGATGAAAGATATGTGTTAAGCCTCCAAAATTCTTTATATATTTTTTCTGCAGTCTTACAAAAAGTGTTCCGCTTTTTTCTCTGTCCCTAAAATGTTGCTCCCAAGTGGGACCATGCCCAGATTCTTGCATTCTTAGCTGAACACAAGAGTTAGCAAGTACCCCAGGAAAATACGAGCTTCCGAAACGCGGGTAGTATCTTAGAGGTGCTTTGCTCTCCAGTTGCTTTGCCCTTCTAGGACTCATTCCCACACCTGTTTGAAGTTTTTAAAACCTTTTTTCTAGTATGTCTAGTTGTTTTTGATGGGAATATTTACCTGTTGCAAGTTATTCTGCTTTCATAACCAGAAGTCCCTGTTCTCTTTCTTTGTTATTAGGAATCCTACCAGTTCTTGCTCATTATAACCTCCTTCTACTTATGCCTTTCTAAAGATAATATTTTACATGCTACTTCATCATTTTCTCCAACCTCTTCCCATTGAGTTGTAGGATCAGGCTTTACAGAGACATGAACTTTCTAGTCAAGAGGTTAACTAAATGTTTTGCATAACTTACAAGGTATCTCTGTCATTCCAGCCTGTGCCACAAAATGCTTGCATTTTGCCCGAACATCAAGTAAATGCAAATTATTCCATATGAAGCACCCCCTTGAATGATTTATTTCTGTAAAAATTAATATAAATGCTAGCTGCTGCCACATACAAACTCTGAAATATCAGTGAATTAACACAATAAAAGACTTCAATCATATCAAAGTTATAAGTGGCAGGATGAGTGCATGGGCTGTGTGCCACGTAGTTGTTCAGGGACATAAACTCGAAAGAAGATGCTGCTTCAACTCGTGCTTTTGAAGGTTTTAGACATTGGCATAAAGGAAAGAGGTGGGAAAGAGGGAGTGAGTAGGTAACTCTTGTGTGATTAGTAGACAACTGCACGTGTCTCATGGGTCAGGGAAGGTAGTGGCATATGTCGCTCCCGCCCACATTCCTTCGGCCAGAATTCACTCTCAGAGTCCACACAGAGCCAAGGAAAACAGAGACATGTAGGGCCTGGCTGGACAACAAGTTCTTACGAAAGTTCTTCACCAAAAGTTAAGAGCACACAAGTAACCATAGCAAATGAGAGAAAATATGAAGCTTCTTTCCCTAATAAAGGGTATGTACTATGAACCTCAGAAGTAATTCTATTAAATCACAAACAACACAAGAGGTGGACAGTATCCACCCAGCACGACTCACTCAAATTTCACAGTAGATATTGACAACTGCACTTTTAGAGAAACATGAAAAGTTAGAAAAATGAGAACGATTATGTGAAGGTGATGTGTTGGTTTCCTGTGGCTGTTGGCCACTCATTTGAAAGCAGATCCCAAATTCCTCGTGTATGTATCTACCCCCTAAGATGCTATGACACAAGTCCAGAACAGAGGCAAAATGTTACAAGTGAATTTGGAAAATCTGCAAGATATTCTTGCTATTGATAATGCATCTGAAAAACAGTACAGAAAGGCAAATAAATGGATTCTTTATTAATACTAAATATACTATCAAACATTACTGAACTTTTAAAAAATTAAGAGTTGATAACAAAAAGAATGCAATCATACAGTATTATTAACACACATTTACAAGGGGAAAAAAAAGGGTTTTGAAAACCCTGTACCACCTATGGCCATTGTGTGAAAAAATCAGAAGACGAAAGATTTTTTTAAAAAAAGGGAGAGACAGTGAAGCAAGTCTGACTACAAGTAAAGAAGAGAGGAAGAGAGACCTGGAGGGAAAGAGTGAGGCTCTATGCAGTCTAAAGAATGTCTGTGCAATGCACGGAAGGCTTAGCGAGGCTACTGAAGAGTCCTCAAGCCAGAGACAGGTGTCAGAGGAGTCCCAGGTCTCCGGGGAACGCCGTCCTCGGTATCTCTATCATGTTCAATCATTGGTTGGGAGCAGGCCGTGGGAAACGTGGCTTCAACAAAAGCGCACTGATGCATTTCAGCGTGCAGCAGCTCAGACCCCTCCTCACTTATGTTCCTTGTAGTAGGAGGTCTGCAAGGTGCATTCTCACAGCCACCACACATGGCCCTCAGTTTATCACTTACCTGCTCCTGGGATGTTCAATCTTTAGAAATAACTATAGGCTTTGTCAGTGCAGCAACAGCACTTTTCTGATGTCAATGTCTCAGAGATTTGTTTGGCGTCCAACATGGAAACTAGCAAACTGATTCTACAGGGACTCAACCAGTCCGTCCCAGATGATAATGCTCTAACAATGGGGGCTAGGGGTTGGAGGCACATTGGCCAGATAAATGGTTACAGCCCTGTCAAAAAGTGCTTTAAAAGATCTTCCAATATGGGAACTATAGCAGGCCCATACCTAATCCCAGCTGGTACAACCTTAGTCTTTCTGTTTCACAGATAGGGACAGTAGTGCTCACCAGGTATTCCATGGGTTCTCCTGATTATTTTCCAGCCTCCTTTGCAGGTAGGGCTATGTGACTAGATTGGACCAATGAACCATGAGAACTAACTACTTGTATCACTGCCAGTTAGAGGCAGGTAATGGGCAGGTATGAGTTTTCCACACTTTCTTCAATTTGTTGGCAACTGTGGAGCCATGAGCTGAGAATGCAAAACCTTAGAATGAAGAAGTCTGGGAAGTTAGTCATCACGTGGAGGACAGACTCCTTTGATCAGGAAAGTTGCCAGACTTTCAGAAAATGATATAAGTTCACCAATGTCAGCTGTATCCTAACGATTAAGAACCCATCTAAATTTTGATCGGTGAAAGCTATGAGTCAAGGGAAAGCTATTGGGACGGATCATTTCAAGCACCATGTGTGAGATAGTTCTCCTTGAAAACTTGTCTTCGTTCCTAATTATAATTCCAATGGGGCAGGTAAGCTCTGTATGTTTTAATATCATTCTGGTAATCTGTATCCAGTTCACCATGGGTCTGCTCCCCTGGGGTAATAATGCACACTCTTAGTTATGAACTGCTGGTATAAAATGAAATGGACAGACCGAGAAGCCAAGGGTGAGTCACCAGCATTCAAGGACAAATGAGTAGACGGTGACAAAGCCAATGAAGAAGGAGTTCTCAGAGATCATGGAAATTACAACAGATGGGAGTGTTTAAGAAACGAAGGAAGAAATGCCTCAGAAAGGGAATAATCAAATAAGCACCCCCCCCCAAATAGAAAGAGGTCCAAAAGAAATCCACAGAATTTAACACTGTGGAGGTGCATGATTATTTTTCCAGAGTAATTTTAGACAAAGGTCAGGTATCAAAGCCTGTCTGCAGTGGGAAATGAGGAAATGGCTTCACATTTTGATTTTTGAGAATTTACGCCTATTCTTAAATAAATAAATATTCCATACCAGAGTATTTTGCATAACAGCACATATTTTTACGGATAAATACAGAAATACAAAGCCCTATGTTTCCTAATTATAAATAAAAAGCTCTGGAAGTATTATGCAACTACATAATTTCCAAATCACTGGCCTTTGAAACAGCTTGTATGTAATTGTGAGTAATAGGGTAGCTTTTCCCCAGGAGGCAAAACATTTTGTTTTAGCAGCACCTTTGTATTTGCAGCATTCGTCTCTCTTTTAAAATCTAAATGCAAAATAACTTTTCTTCAGGACACGTATACCCCATCATTGAACATTTCTTTACTCCTGACTTCTGTCTATGATTTTAGGGTAGGTGTCAGTTAAAGTAGAAATGCTACTTTGTAAGAATTCCCAAACTCACCCTGGCCCAGAGCCACTTCTTTGCTTGCCTTAGGCTTTCATAAATTTGGTAGTTAATCACAGCAACCAGTAAGTATTTGCTTCCATGCTGTTCCTCTCCCAAGACCTCCCAGTTCAGTATTTGAACAGCTCTAGAGTTAAGGTCACAGACTTGGGAGCGTTGTCGGTTTTTTTGCTGCCACCACAGTATCTCTTAGCAGCTTCTGCACTCTCCATAACAGAAAGCTGGTCTGAAATACCTCTTCTTTGCCTCCGACAAATGTGGATCTTAGGCTGTCCCCAAACAATGTCAAACTTTCCAGGGACCGGCCAGTTGGGTATTCTGATCCACGAAGAGCCGGTAATATCAGAGCCATAATAGAAATTACCTCCAACAAGGCATTGGAAAGAAAAACAGAAGGAAGTTGAGATAATCCCGAGGACAGTGGTGTGCTAGTAAATGTCATACAGCTGTCTCCATGGGAGAAGAAAAGCCCAGATTTATAGGTTTATCAGTTTCAGTGAAGGCCAATTTCAAGCTACCACTTGGTATTTTTAGAAGAGTTTTGAGAAGAGATGCAAGTCACATACTATAGTATAGTAATTACACTGTAACCTTAAGAGATAAAATATCTTAAAAATTAAGAAATTATACGTTTTGAGTATTGGTTTTTAATTTATTTAAACTTAATGTTTCAAATAATGGCTGCCTAACAACTGACTCGAAAAAGTTTAAAATCTTAATAATCATCTCTAGTGACTGGTACTAGCTCCAGCCCACCGCTGCCGAGGGAATCTGTAAACAGCAGAGGCAGGTCCAGGTTCAGTGGGGATTGAACCATATAAAATGTAATGAACTCTGAGAATACAAAATTAGGCCCATTACTTTAGAAAGGTCCTGTGCAAGTAAGTGGCCTGAAATTTTTGCTTCCTTAGCTTCATGGTAAATCTACTTTTAGTAAATAGATATCTTAAAACTCACTAAAGTGGGTACGGAAGCTTCAAACAGGAGAAATGGTAACGAGAGAGGGACTGGATTCAGATCCTGTCGGAGTAAATGCCACTGGGACAAGTCAAGCCAGCTGGAGGCTGGGAGTTCTCAAGGACAGGGAAGAGGTCAGACTGGGGTTGGGAGAGCGGGGATTCAGGTCAACCTGAGGAGCGGTTTGTCAACCTAACAGACAGTCTGTGTGTCGTGAGGCTGAACTGGCAGGCCCTCGTGGCTCAGCGGAACGAGGGGCTTAGGCTGCTCCCACCCAATGCAGAGCCTCTTCTGGATTCAGGTTAGGGTAGATACAAGTGGGGACTGAAAATACAGAGAAGACACCAGGCCTGAGTCAGGAGATTCAGGCACAGATGATTTATTCTTTCATAGCTTTAAACCCTCAGCAGTGACAACGCAGGTAACAAAGACATTATTTTTTTCCTTTTTGGTACAGGCCAGTTCCTGATGAAGTATCTAGTACTATCCTCTCCCCGGGCATTAGCATTCCAAGGTTGTTAGAGACTGTTGCTGTAGGAGAAAACAAAACACAAACAAACAAAACGTCGGTGTTGCTCAATCTTTTTTGTACCTAGTGTATTTCTAACTCAAGTAATTTAAAAAAGAATGAGTGATCAAAGGGAAAAGATTAAGAATATTATAATTAATTTCAGGAAAAACAATTACCTATTACCTTAACTGCAAATACTCTTACTTTCATAATAGAAGTGGCTTCCTACAATACCCTGTTTATTTTTATGTTTGTGACCCATTTAGGTCAATAAACAAAGTGCCTTAGAAATTCTATTCAAAATACATGAAATAATTATATTTTAGAATAAAAACAAATAGTGATAATTTTAACTACAATTACTTTTTATATTTTGTAAAAATACTGATATACACACATGCATGTGCACACACACACACACATACACAGGTGTGTATATCTATATAATGAAAGTTTTTTAACAATGATCACCCCTGGGTGCCAGAATTAATAACAATTATTATTTCATTCTTCTACATACCTATATTTTTAAATGAGTGTTTCTTACTTGTAACTACTATAAAAGGAACCAGAATAATTCACACACTCACATACACACGCAAATTATTAAGTGAATTAAGAGAAGAGAGTGATGGTAAAGCAAGATTCAGGCATTCCAAGTTCTCTGGCCAGAAAAGGAGGTCAACGCCATTAAAAGCTAAAATTATCTTTTAAAATTAAGAAAAATTAAACCAGTTAAATATAAAATAAATTCAATATGTTTGTTATGAACTTAAGTACTAAACTGAAAATGACAAAATATTTTTAGAACCAAAATAAGTAATGTTAAATAAACAGGAATTCATTAACAGCAGGCCAGGTCTAAACTCTCAATTTAAATAACAGAAAAATTAGTGGAGTGAGAGATGGGGCAAAGTTAAAGTATACTAAACATCTCTCAAACTAAAGGGAGTCTCAAAACACCTCTAATTCCATATGATCATATTGTGGATTTTCTACTTCTATTATTATACTCATTATAATAATACATATACAGTTCATTACTAAATGACAGTGGAAAATCACAAAGAAAATTTAATAGGATAGTAGAAGAAAGTAAATTTCAAAATATGCTAGGGTTCACGAAATATACCATTTACATGTCCAATTGACTAAAAATAAATTACTTGTGAAAATTATAACTTGGTACAAATGGATTGGTAATTTGGCAATAGATATTTTAAAATAGATATTTGATCAATCTGTCTTCTGTGGATTTATCCTAGGCTGTAACTGGAAAATTGCTTTGAGATGTATATCTATACAAGGATATGTATTACAGAGTGTTCGTAATAACTGTAAATTGGAAATAGATAAAATATGCATAATAATGGATGTTCTAAATAAAATATTTTCTATTTTAAAATTGAATACTATGTGTCATAAAATGATGATATAGGTTTCTATTTTAAGATATGAAAAGTTGCCCATAATATTCTTGAAGTAAAAAATATGCATAATAATGGATGTTCTAAATAAAATATTTTCTATTTTAAAATTGAATACTATGTATCATAAAATGATGATATAGGTTTCTATTTTAAGATATGAAAAGTTGCCCATAATATTCTTGAAGTAAAAAAAAGTATAAGTATTTTCAATGTTTTGCTTATTTAGAAAAATATTTGAGAAGATGTACACATAAATTGGTAATGGAGATTTTCTTTAGGTATCGTGATTATGACAAGTTTTACTTTAAGTCATATATCTACCAAGGTCTCATATACTTTAATACATATTTCACAATTCATTAAAAGTAAAAAAAAATTCTTTAAAAATAAAAAGCTCTATATTTAAATCAGTGTAATTTAATACTGAGATTTCCATGGGTACCATACAGTCTCCTTTCATATGCATTTCAGAATATTTTTCCCAATTCTCCCTGCCCATGTCTCCAAAAATCCCTTTGACTGAGTTTATGTTAAATATATATAAACATACATTATTGATGTTGTGGAAAACACAATAAGATTTGAAGTTAGGTTGTTTTCCAGTATTTTAGTATCGCAACTAGTTTGCTGTGAGCACTTCTGTGCATATCTATTGATACACATATGTACACATCAACAAGTGGAATCTGCTGGTTTACAAACACGGATACGCTTTGGCTCAGCTTTAATTAGGATTAGATTCTGACAGTTTTCCAAACTGATTTTGCAAATTTACCCTCCCTTCAAGGATATAAGAATGCGCCAGTTGCTCCATATTCTCAGCAATTGACACTGTAAGTTTGTACAGTAATAGCCGTCCTGGTATGTGTTTAGTAGCATCACACTGTGTTTTTAATTTGCATTTTCCATTTGACTCAAGGTTCAACACTTTTTTTTTTATACATGAATTGCTGATACAGATACTGTCTTTTTGGAAGTACATGTAAAACACTTTACCTATTTTTTAAAAAAATATTCAGAATGCCTGTCTTTTACTGCTCCCGCGCCTCGCTCAGCCAGTGAGCGGGAACCGGTCTGCATGTGGGATCCGAACCCTCAGGCGGGAGCGCCACCGCGCTTCCCAAGCGGCGCACTTATCCAGTGCGCCACCAGGCCGGCCCCTACTTACTCTTTTATAAGAGTTCTTTTTACATTCTCTTCATACGTACTTTGTTGAATATCTATCTTTTTGCAAATATATTTTCTCCCATTCTATTGCTGGCTTTTTACTCTCTTAAGGGTGTATTTTAATGACTAAAACTTTCTCATTTTAATAAAGCCACGGGGTTTCTTTTATAGTTAATACATTTTGTGTCTACCGTTGTATTCTAGACATTTTTTGTTTTACCTTTCACATTTATATCTACTACCCATCTGGAAGAGTTTTTTGTTGTATTTGTTGTTTTGCATGTGTTGAAAGTAGCGTTTTGTGTGTGTGTTGTGTGTGTTTCAAGCAGTGGTCAAGATATTTTTTTCATAAAAATTTGATCATATATTGAAACGGCCATACTTTTCCTATCTCACTGAAATGTCTCCTTCATCATAAATCACTTGGCCATGAAAATGTCAGTAAATAGCTGGAAACACAGTACATCTCTAATTTTTTGCATCTTCTTTAATGCCTCTTCATAATACGTTTTGATGTGTTTATGTCTTGCACACACTACAATACCTTTATTTCTAGGTATTTGATATATGTAGGTACTTCAAAAAGTTTATGGAAAGATTCGTGTTATCTTTTAATTCTGTTTTTCATAAACTTTTTGAAGTTCCTTTGAACAAGTATTTTATGCCTTTCCCATTGTACATACATACTTTAATGTGTACAAGTCTTAAATCTTCAGTGTAATGAATTATCAAAATCACCACTCAGATCAATAAATAAATTATTACCAGTACTTCAGAAATATACTTCAT
The DNA here is from genome assembly GCF_000696425.1 of Galeopterus variegatus. Classification (NCBI taxonomy): domain Eukaryota; kingdom Metazoa; phylum Chordata; class Mammalia; order Dermoptera; family Cynocephalidae; genus Galeopterus; species Galeopterus variegatus. Next base: position 81,015 of record NW_007733597.1, on the reverse strand, counting down.
TTTACTTCCCAGTCAATTGCTCCTAAAGGTACCCACTGTTCTAACTTCTATCACTAGAGATTAGTTTTGCCTACAGTCAACTTGTATAAAAAATGAATAATACTCTTTTGTTTTTGGCTTCTTTCAATATTATGTCTATAAAATTTATCTTAGCTGTTGCATCTAACAGTTTTTAAATATTCATTGCTGTACAGCATTTCATTCAATAAATATAGCACAATTTACATATCCTTTCTTCTCTTTAAAGTTTTTCAATATTATAAATAAAGCTGCTGGGCCAGCCTGGTGGCGCACTGCTACAGTGCACCGCTTGGGAGCGCGGCAGCGTTCCCGCCGAGGTTTCGGATCCCACCTACAGAC
>NW_007733597.1:71458-79655 GCF_000696425.1 Galeopterus variegatus | reverse complement strand
GATCCCACATACAGACCGGTTCCCGCTCACTGGCTGAGCGAGGTGCGGGCGCAACACCGAGGGTTGCCGGTCCCGGTCCGGTACGGGCGTGACACTGAGGGTTGCGATCCGTTGCCGGACACGAAAAAAGACAAAAAGGAAAAATAAATAAATAAATAAATAAAGCTGCTATGGACATTCTGCTACTTTTGCTGAAAAAGCAATCATTGCTCTTGGGGATAAAACCCAGAGAGGAACCGCCGAGTCACAGCTGTGCCTATTTTCTCTATGGTTGCATTTCTTTGTGTATGTGTGTTTGTTTTTGTATTGATATGCTTTGATTTCTTTCTTTCTCTTTTAGGTAACTTTTATAAGTATGTTCTTTGTAGTTACTATGCAATTTACATATTATAACTTATAACAGTCTATTCTGAGTTGATAACAACTTTAATCATATTCAAGAACACTACATGTTTATTTTCCCCCTTACTTTGTTACTTATGTGACAATTTACATCAATATACACTATTCGTTAACACATTATTCATCATAGTTATTTTCAGTACTTGTCCTTTGATTTCACACTGAAATTAAGTGATTTATCCAGCACTGTTACAATAGTTTGAATGACCTCAGAAAGATAGCCAGGTAGAGGTGCCTCCCCACAACACCGAAGAGGACCAAAACAATAAATTTAAAAACTACATTTTGACCAAAGTGATTAAAGGAGAGCACTGAAGATTATCAAGGGAGTGGCAGAAACCCTGTGGAGCACAGAAATTCAGGACGATTGCATAGAGAAGGAAAGCAAAGACCTTGCCTTTGTCACCCTATCGTCCTAGTAGAGATTAGCTCTGAACCAGGAGCGACACTTCCTTCTGCAGGGAAAAGGTAAGCATGAAGCTCCCAGCGGCCCCCATCACTGCCGCGGACACCTGCAGTCTTTGTTACTAGAGAATCCTTTAGTCCTTCCAGGCCCTGAGCCCAGCGAAGGCCCCTGCCTGGAGCTCGCATAGCTATGCTACTCCAGCAAATCAGCCCACGCCGTGCCTCCGTTCCTGTGGCCTGTCATGCCACTGCACTGCACCATCTGGAACTCAGAGCCACTGCTAGAGCGCATCCTGCTGTGGGTGCCAGTAGCCACTACAGGCCTTTATCCCTGAGGCTCTACCAACACTATGCCGAGCTCCCACCATGTCCGTGCACCATTTCCAAGCCAAGCTGCTGTAGCTCCCTACCTGCCGGGAACAAACTGCTTAGGAAGTGCTGTATCCCCCCCATCCCAGTTGCTGCTGTATCCTGCCCTGGCTACTTGGAGCCTAGGATCAGTGAAGCAGCCATGCCCCTCTGGTGCCTGAACCAATTCAGTGCCCAGGAATCTTGTGTTTAATCCTTCCAAACTCTGATTTCTAAATTTACTTTCCCAGATGAATTAAGACAGTGAAATGCATGACAACTTCAAAGCTCTATCTTACTAATAGTAATTTTTTCTGAGATACAGAAATAGCATAACTATAAGCACATGTGGCATCCCTTAGAGTATTAGTCATATTTTTATATGGCAATAATGTATTATCAAAATATAAATGCTTTTTCCCAATGTCCAAAAATTCCCAAAATTTGTGTGCTCTACATGCTGGTGTAGGGCCACCAAAGTCCTCCCTTTAGTACAGGCCAGGGAGGAGAGGCTGGGCCACCAAGAAACTAAATTTTATTGCTTATTATTAGAAGATAACCTACAATAAAAATCATAAAGAATATTATGAACAAATGTTTTGGTTTCAAATTAATCATCTTTATGTGCTTCTAATTAATGATTAACACATACGATGCAAAATAATTAGTCCCTTTGTTGACACTCACCTTTCACTGGGGGATAACTTGCTGTTACTGCTGCTTTCTTCTGATACAGATCTAGGAAATTGACAAAATTTGTTTTAAAGTTGGGAAATTTTAAATCTTGAACAGTTAAATGACTTGTTTGAATGAAGAATGTTCTTCGAAAACAGCATGGTTCAAATAAATATCTCCTTCCAACAACATAAAAGAAAAATAAAACAGGTTCTGTCTCAATATCAGAACAAATGCCATCCAGCCCCCTCACTTTGTTAATTGACCTTCTTGCCCTCTTTTTACACTGAATCAAGTATTTATGTTGTAAGCCTACATTTGTTAAGCCTGGCCCTATGATTCTGTGATCTCCCTAAGTCCTCAGGTCAAATTAAGCCAAAACCATAAAGTAGCACTCAAAATTTTAGATAATTTTTCTATATATTTTTATGTAATTCTTTCTCCCTCCCATAAAATATTCTCATCTTTTCTCTTCTTATCAGTGCGTGGAAGGTCAAACGAGAAAAATGCTGTGGAAAAATGCTGCAAATGATGAATAAGGAGCTCAATATAATGTTGAAATATTTGTGCAACTGATTACAGATAATATACTGATTTTTCTTATTAAATTTATGTATCCAAAAGTTTCTGATACATTGGAAAGCTATTACCTCCATTTTATACCTACAGAGAATAATTTGAAGTACATAGAGATTAAATCACTTGCTCAAGATATCACAGTTTTACATGCAATATTTACAGCTTAATACCAGGCTTTCTAATGCTAGGTGCAATTTCTTTCTTACTATACAATGTTGCCTCTTGTCTCTTTAACCTGATATTATTAACTACACTTGTAATTTTTAGTTAAGAAAAGACTTCAGAAGTTAGCAATATCAATATTTAGAAAAATAAATATTATGGAAGCAGGTTCATAGATTTTTCTCTAAGTTAGAAAGGTGTTCTAATAAAGACGTTTTCCACTGGCCTGAGAATCTGCACCTAATTAACTTATGTTTTGAAAGTTCCCTTGAAATGCAGTGTCACTTATTTTCATGAAGCTCATGGACGATATGACTATTTTGACAGGAGCAGTGAACTAAAAGGCTGAATAAAATTCCAAAACACCCGTGGCAGCCATGTCTCCCCCACAGTGACACTGGTGCTAAACTGAGTGGTTTTAGTAATGAGTAAGACTGGAGAAAGCATGAGTGACATCAGACCAGTTTGGAATGTGTTCCTCGGCCTCTCCTTTAGTAGCCTTACCTGTAGACTTGGGTTATTACTGATGAAACATGAATACGTTTTTCTTGACTTATTTAATGTAACAAGAGTAAATATATATGTGCACACACATATACCTCTCACTTTCAGTTTCCCCTCTGTAGCATAGCTTTCTGAATTTAGTCTGTGTTATTAAAACAGCAACAGTAATAATAAACACAGGCAGAGAGACGTAGAAAATGAGTCGAAACTGGTGTTTTTGAAGAGTGACATGTCTTCCTTCCAAATAACTTTTACCTAGAATTAAAAATATCAAGTTTAAATTATGTCAGAGCTTTTATTAACCAAATGAAAGGTGAGAAGATATCCCTACCAACATTATTCCCAAACCTTAATCATTTTATTCATAACTATTATAGACACAATAAAAACAAATAAAAACCCCACGAATGTATAAAATGGACTATCATTAACTGTTGTGCTGATGTTTGAGTTCGCAACTTCCCACCACGTGCTATCATAGATTGTATAATACTTGCATACATTTCTTCAATTTCTTTTCAGCTTGCCAATTCACCCTGCAGATCTTAGGGCTTTTCAGCCTCCATAATTATGTGGTTCTGTTTTCAGAAGAACCCTGACTAAAACGGATTTTGGTACCAAGGAGTGGGGTGCAGCTCTACAAATACCTAAAAATGTGCAAGTGGCTTTGGAACTGGTTATAGACTGGAGTAGTTCTAAGGTGCGTGCTAGAAAAAGCCCAGATTGACATGAAGTGACTGGGAGAAACATGGATGTCACTACCTAAAAATGTGCAAGTGGCTTTGGAACTGGTTATAGACTGGAGTAGTTCTAAGGTGCGTACTAGAAAAAGCCCAGATTGACATGAAGTGACTGGGAGAAACATGGATGTCAGAGGTAATTCTGGTAAGAACTCAGGAAGAAAAGAGAGAAAGCCTACATCGTCTTAGAAAATACTTAAATAATCGTGACCAGAATGCAGGTAGAAATATAAACATTAAAGATGCTTCTGATGAGGTCTCAGACAGAAATAAAGAATATATTATTGGACAGTGAAGAAAAGGTGATTCCTGTTATAAAGTGGAAAAAACTTGGCTAAATTGTGTGGTAATGTTTTAAGGAAGACAGAACTTGCAAGCCCAAATATTGGATAATTAACTGAGAACATTTATAATCAAAATGTTGAAGGTTTGTCCTGAGTCTTTCTGACTGCTTGTGGTAAAATGCATAGAGAGGAGAGATTAACTAAAGAAGTAACTGTTAAGCAGTTTTCAGCCTATCCTTACTTTAAAAAATGAGGAAACATGTTCAGGAGAGAATACCAAGGGTGTGGCTAGAAAACCATTTAATAAAAAGGTTACAAATGTGAACCATGGATTTAATCAGCCGCCTCAGCAGAAGCCAGGAATAAAGGGCTATGCCAGCAGAGGAGGAATTAGATCAGAAGAGACACTGCCAGTTTGACCAAAGCAAACAGGATAGGACGACAGAGCTATTTGGCTATAAACATGCTTTATCCTCCAAGAATAGAAAAGAAAAGAATGATTCCAAAGGCAATTCAAAGACCATCAGGGCTGCCACTGCCAACATCGACTAAGGGGGCAAACTCCCACCCACTTCTCGGTTTCAGAGAGTGGGGATCCCCTCCTCAATTTTTGTAGAACAGGTTTCCCAAGCCCAGTGCCTTATCAGTAGGGTCCCTGTGAAGAGGGCACGGGCAGGGCAGCCACCCAGAGCCAAGGGGATGGAGCCGCGACCCAGGACTGTGGGGTGATTGCGGGGGCGCCTCCCACTCATAAGATTAAAGTTTGATAAAGATCTTTTAATGAAACATGGTGTTTGCAGGGCCTCATCGTGAAGGGATGATGGCAAGGCCTCATCGTGGGAGAAGATGCCGGTGTTCCACCCTGATATTCTGGAGCTCTGTGTGCTTGTTATTTTATTCTTTGCTGCCTCATAACTATCGCTCTGGGAGACTTGGAAGTAGGATTCAAAATTATACTAAAATATTTAATCATACTAATGATACTTATGATTATGGATTTTCAGGAGATGGCTTATGGCAGTGGGGCCCAGAAGGGGAGAATGAACCTATGTAGGTATTCGTCTTGTCTGGTGCCTGAGAGTTTGGCCTGGCTGCTTGGAAGGAGTTAATGTACAATCTTTTGTTTTACAATAGAAGTAGAAGTTAAGTTGTAAGCAAGTTAATTTTTAGAGTGTTTATTTAGGAATAAAGAATAGTTAGATGTAGGTGTGAATCAAGTTTTAATAACGTCATAGAAAGTCTATTGTACCATGGATGTAGTTTTGGTAATGATTGCAAGTGATGAAAAGTGATGATTATATGGGACCAGTGGGTTGTAACGTTCTTGCTCAAAGGAAAGGACATTGTAATTGTCTTTTCTGGGAATAAACTGTAATCCTATTTTTCTTAGAACATATGTCACTTACAAAGAGATATTATGATATTGTTCATTGATTATTTTATGATTATGTAGCAAATAAGAAAGAAAAGTATAAAAGTCTGATGCTTGCTTCAATAAATTGTCAGCATTCAGCAGATCCCTTGAGTCTGTGTGTTTGTTGTCCCAACATTCAACAGATCCTTTGAGTCTGTATGTTTGCTGCCGCTCCATCGCCGACGCTGCCCTTCCTCCCTTTTGGGGGATCCCTTACCAGTGGGGACCTTTACAATCTCTGTGCTGGGGCTGGTCCCCGGCAGGTGATGCCCTCATGCCAGTGATGAGGGAATAAAGAATATCAAGCCAAACAGGATTATTCTCAAGCCTCAAGATCCAATAAAACTTGCCGGGGGACTGGTTACTCCTCCTTCCCCCCCCAGTTTCCCTTTTTGGAATGGGAATGTCTATTCTGTGCCTATCTCACCTTTTTATTTTTGAAGCACATACTTGTCTAGTTTCACAGGTTCACAGCTGGAGAGGAATTTGGGGGGGGAGGTATTTTTACTTTTTTTTCAAACCCCAGAGAGGAATTTTGCCTCAGGATGAACCATGCCTCAAATTTTACTCATACCTGATTTGGATAATATTCAGATGAGACTTTGGACTTAGAATTTATACTAAAATGGGTTAAGACTTTTGGGACTGTTGAATGAATGTCATGAATTGACTTTGGAAGGCCACAGGGTGCAATATTACGGACTAAATTGTGTCTCTCTCAGTTCATAAGTGAGGGTATTTGGAGATGGTCTTTGGGAGAAAATTAAAGCCAAATGAGATCATACAGCCCTAATCTGATGTGATTAGTCTCCTTTTAAAAGGAGGAAGAGAGACCAGAGATATCTTTCTCTCTCTGCACGCACAAAGGAAAGGCCATATAAGGACCAGCAAGAAGGTGGCTGTCTGCAAACCTGGAAGAGATCCCTTACCAGAAACCAAAGTTACCAGCACTTCAATCATAAACTTTTAACTTTCAGAACTGTGAGAAAATAAATGCATGCTGTTTAAGACATCCAGTCTGTGGTATTTTGTCACGGAAGCCCAAGCAGCCCAATATACTGTGTTTTCAAAAAAGAATGAATGAGGTTGTTTACTCCTCAGAGCACCTCTTGAAGGGAGAAATTGTCATGGACCTCCTGTTAAAACTTCCCTTCTCTGCAACATTCACTACTTAGTTTCAAGAACATCAGGTTAGAAAGCAAGATGGTTTAGTATTAGAAAATGTTCAAAGGCAATATGAGAAACAATATGATCATTTCGATAGGTGCCATATATGCATTTAGTAAAATCTAAAAGACATTCCTGATTTTAAAAAATTAAATTGGAGATTAATACTTTTTCAACAGGATAAATATATTAAATCAAAGGCAGCAGCCTTTTCATGATAAAATTATAGAGATTTTCCTGGAAGTAAAGTAATGATCATCACTTTCATGATTATTTCCTTTTATTCTGAATGGGTTACCCAATGCAATTATGAAGTGAGAGAGAGAGAGAGAGAGAGAGAGAGACACAGAGAGAGGGAGATTAACTGAAGAATAGGAAAGATAGAGAAATTATTATTAAAAAGACATGACAAAGTTATTATTGATTGCAGGCAGTTTACATCATTTAAAAAAGTCAACCTCCCAAAAGATCAACTAAAAGACTTCTGAAAATAGTGATAGTCCTTTGATAAAATGTACACACAAAAATCAGTAGGCTTTCTATATGTAAGAAATAACATGCTAAAAATACGACAGAAAAGATCTCCCAATAACAATCGTCAATGAAACTATCACATTCTTAAAAATTATAAAGGTAATTATTATCTACAGATCCTTCTATACANGAGAGAGAGAGAGAGAGAGAGACACAGAGAGAGGGAGATTAACTGAAGAATAGGAAAGATAGAGAAATTATTATTAAAAAGACATGACAAAGTTATTATTGATTGCAGGCAGTTTACATCATTTAAAAAAGTCAACCTCCCAAAAGATCAACTAAAAGACTTCTGAAAATAGTGATAGTCCTTTGATAAAATGTACACACAAAAATCAGTAGGCTTTCTATATGTAAGAAATAACATGCTAAAAATACGACAGAAAAGATCTCCCAATAACAATCGTCAATGAAACTATCACATTCTTAAAAATTATAAAGGTAATTATTATCTACAGATCCTTCTATACCTATAGAAAGTATCAAAACCACAAAAAATATCACCTTGCAACCATCAGGATGGCCACTATCAGAAAGAAAGAAAAAAGACAGAGGTCCTCTCTCTCCCCAAAGCACACTCCAGAGTAATAGGAGCAGCATCTGACTTATGATAATAGGTTAGCTGATTACACCTGTCTCAGTACTGGACGGATCATCCAGGCAACAAACCAACTTTCTTTTTCTCATTATAAAATCCCATTATATTTTTTCTCAGACTTAGAATTTGTTTAGTTAGTTATGCTATAAACTATTATCAATTGACACATTTAAGTAGTCCTATTGTTTTGTTTAAAAAAATAACATTTATGCAACTGAAAAGTAAATAATATGAAATAATGTATAATTCAAATAAAAATCCATTTTCACATTTTTATGTAAAGATAATAATATATGTGCATAGTTATATATTATATATTAAATTATTATGCTGTTTTTAGTCTGATAAACAGTTCAATATGGCTGTATGTTGTATCTCTAAAACA
>NW_007733597.1:61545-70550 GCF_000696425.1 Galeopterus variegatus | reverse complement strand
ATTATGCTGTTTTTAGTCTGATAAACAGTTCAATATGGCTGTATGTTGTATCTCTAAAACATTGGTCTATGCCTCCAGTTATTTAGGGTGGGCTCCAATAACTTCTAAAAACCAGGGAACTCCCCCTAGTGGATTACAGTCTTATCTAGACCTATTTGATCTCAGGAACATCAAGGGTGAAATTCGAAAGAGGAAACTTCAAAAGTTTAGTATAGAGACTTTACAATGCAGGGGAAAGACAACTAATTACCAAGTGAATAGGAAGAAAAAAGTCTGAAAGATTCCAGGGGCATTAATATAACGACTGCTGACACTACTTTAAACTAATAACATAGAGACAATCCGAAATGAACAATTTAAATAAACTGGTCAAATTTTATGCACTGGAATTTCTACTTTTAAAATTGACTGACATTAAGTACACTTTTTCTTAAAAATGTCAATGCTGCTAAGAAAAAAAGAGTACAAACTTACACTGTCAGAGTTTTTAAATTTTACAAATCAAATAAAGCCATGTTGACATCAGTCACTTTGTAATCTAGTTTGGAACCAATAGTTTATTCTCTTACATATTGTACTCAGCTAATAAAATTTTAAGGGTGCTAACCAGTTTTGATCATGTGTCCGTCATCGATACTTCCAAACTCTCCTTTCCTTGGTTTGCAGTTAGGAGGATAAAACCCTTTATCACAATGGCAGTGGTTAAAATTGTTGCAAATCTAGAATAATAAAAAATAGAATAATTTTTGTATAAAATGGCTTTTAATGGGGACCAGTGATTTGTCTATACTTATTCCACAGAGCATCTGATTCTAGAAAATTTATCTTAATAGACAAATCTGTCAAATTTTCCTTGCTATTGTCCATACTTTGGAAAGTACATCTAACATCTGTCACCAACTCAATTTCTTTTTTAAAAAAATCTTTCAACTCCCATCACAGAATCTAAATTAACCAGCAAGACTAGCAAGAAAATTCTAATGACCATTATAAGTTTCTGCCTTCTCTATATAAAAATAAGATAATTTTGGTTACACAGTTACACAAGCACTTCTGGTGCTTACAGCATATTCACCCCACATATTTACCAAATATTTTATACATCAAAAATGTTTTCCCTTTATCTTCTCTAATAAATAGCTTAGCAAGTTTGTTAAGAAGACAAGATTGGATCTACAAATTATAGACTGTTAAATGACACAAAATACCATGAAAATGACAAACATTCAAATAACTTTTTATCCCCAAATTATTTATTAAATTATTAAAAGCATGCTGCTTAAAATGAACACCACTGTTACTTACTCCATGCAGATTGCAATCTCTAGATGCAAGACAAGTGGAATTAATATGGAATCGAACTTCCCTACAACTCATTCTTATACAAAACTAAAATAAAGCAAAAGACAAGTTAAAAATAAAGTCAGTCGATCATATCACGTGTTTGTATAACACATAAGAAAAAAAATTTTTTAATTTCAGAATTTATATTAGCCAACATTGTTACGAAAATTGGTGAGTATACAGTAAAAAAATAATAATTGTGACTACATTGAAATAAAATAAACTAGGGCCGGCCCGGTGGTGCACTTGGTAGAGTGCGGCACTTGGGAGTGTGGAGGCTCTCCCGACGAGGGTTCGGATCCCATATATAGACCGGTCCACTCACTGGTTGAGTGCGGTGCAGCCACGACACTGAGGGTTGTGATCCTGTTGCCGGTTGCAGTACGGGCGCAACACCAAGGGTTGCGATCCCATTACCGGTCACGAAAAAAGACAAAAAGGAAAAAAAAAAGAAAGAAATAAAATAAACTATGTACCTTCAGTTTGAAAAGATGTAATCATATGTAAGGTGGTGGAAGTTTTATTTCCTTTTCGGATATTTTGATTATCTAAGATATGTAATCAAATGATGTTGCATATTCTATTAGTGGGTAACTGTTTAGACAAGATCTGAAGATCTCAGATAAAGGATATTTTTGGTTGAGTAAGAAATCATGTGATAAGCATTTTTCTTTATATAGACTGTTTTTGCAATAACATTTGGTTATTGAATTTGGATATTGCTAGATGTTGCTACTGTCTAACACCAGAAGTCTTCTTAGAAGGATAAATAGACAGAAAAATAATTTGATTAATCCCTTCAGTTCAAGAATTATCTGAGGAGCCTTAATAATACCCATGCCTGAGCTCTACCTGACACCATTATATCGAAATCTCTGGGGGCAGTGTCCAAGGGGTTATCATGAGTAGCCAGAGTTGAACACTATAGGGTAGGAAGGTGAGGTATTAAAATCACAACTATGAGCAGCAAAGGAAGATAATTTACTATTCCATGCGGAAAAAGTGAGGAGAAAGAAGAAGGGATAACAGAACAACTCAATCAACCAACAGGATTTCATTAATATATAGAGATCACTCCACTCAACATCAGCAGAAAACACATCTTTGCAAGTGTCCATGGAACATGCAGCAAGATTTATCATATTTTTCACCATAAAATAAACCTTGACAAAGTTTTTAAAATTAAAATCCTAGAGAGTGTGTTCTCTGATAATAATAGAATCAAACTTGAAATCAACAAAAGAAAAAAGGAAAATCTCTAAATATGTTGAAATTAAACAATACACTTTTAAACAATTCATGTGTCAAAGAAGAACCCTAAAATAAAAATTTTTAAAAAACACATAGAACTGAAAGAAAATTAATCTATAACATCAAAGAATGTGGGGTGCAGCTAAAGCAGTGCTGAGAGAGAAATTTATAGGACTACATGTTGTAAATGAGGACAGGCCTCAGATTCATAATTTAAGTTGCTATCTCAAGAAATTAGAAGAAGAAAATAAAGTGAAGGCAAAATAAAGGAAATAATAATAATAAGAGTAGAACTCAAAAACATTGATTTCCAATAAAATTGAAAATAGAAAAATAACAGAGAAAATCAATGAAACAAAAGGCTGTTTCTGCAAAATATTTAATTAAATTGATAAATTTCTAGCAAGACTTAGAAATAAAAAAAAGAGAGAAGACACAAATCACCAATATTAGAAAAAAACAGAGGATCTCATTACAGAATTTAATTAAATTGATAAATTTCTAGCAAGACTTAGAAATTAAAAAAAAGAGAGAAGACACAAATCACCAATATTAGAAAAAAACAGAGGATCTCATTACAGTAGAAATAAAAAAAAGAGAGAAGACACAAATCACCAATATTAGAAAAAAACAGAGGATCTCATTACAGATTTTGTAGCCATTAAAGAGATGATAAAAGGAATACTACAAACAACCCTACACTCATAAATTCAAATACTGTGAAGAAATGGACCAATTCCTAGAAAACCATGAATAACCAAAACTCACCCAGAAGCAATTTGTAACTTGAATATCCTTGCAACAATTGAAGAAATTTAATTCATAATTTAAAGCCTCTAGAAAAAGAAATCTCCAAGCCCAAATGTTTTCACTGGAGAATTCTATCAACATTTAAAGAAAAATTAAAATCAATTTTACAACTCTTTCAGAAAATAGAAGAGTAGGGAACACTTCCAAACTCGTTTTATAAGGCCATATAAAGTGGCCAAAAGCAGAGAAACAGTGCAAAAAAATGAAACTTCTGGCCAATATATCTTATGAACTTAAATGCAAACATTATCCAACAAAATATTAGCAAATTAAATCCAACATTGTATACAAGAATTATACACCATGATTGGTTGGGATTTATACCAGGTATGTAATGCTGGTTCAGCATTCAAAAATCTATCAATGTAATACAACATATCTACAAAACAAAAAAGAAAAATTATATGACTACATCAATTGACACAGTAAAAGCACTCAAAATATGTATGACACAGTTATGACAAAAACTCTCAACAAGTTAGCAATGGAGGACAATTAGCTCAATTTGATAAAGGGCATAAAAACCTACAGCTAACATTACACTTAATGAAAGATTTAATGCTTTCTTCCTAAGATTAGGAACAAGGCAAGGATACCCACTCTGACCACTCTTATTACATGCATCATAATGTAAGTTCTAGCCACTGAAGTAAAGCAAAAAAAAAAAAAAAAAGTAATAAAAGGTGTACAGAATACAGACGGAAGAGGAAAAAGTACCATGGTCTCTATTTCTATTTTTGTTGTTGTTGTTTTTGTTTTTTTTGTCCTTTTTTTTTGAGACCGGCTGCACTGCGCTCAGCCAGTGAGCACTGTGAATGCACAGGTCATCCCTATATAGGATCCGAACCCACAGCGGGAGCGCTGCTGCGCTCCCAGCGCTGCACTCTCCCGAGTGCGCCACAGGCTCGGCCCTCTATTTCTAAATGACATAATCATCTGCATAGAAAATTCTAAGGAATCTACAACTACTACAACTGATACGTTAGTCCAGCAAGGTTGCACAAAACAAGATCCACACATAAAAATTCCATTTTTATGTACTAACAATTAATATGCAGAAATCAAAATTTAGAAACACAGAACCATTTATAATCACTTTTTTGTGTGTGTGTGTGACCAGTAAGAGGATCGTAACCCCTGGCTTGGTGTCGCCCGCACTGCGCTCAGCCAGTGAGCGCACCGGCCATTCCTGTATAGGATCCGAACCCGCAGCCTTGGCACTCCCAGCACTGCACTCTCCCAAGTGAGCCACGGGGTCGGCCCTATAATCACTTTTTTAAAAATTTAAAAGATAGGGGCCGGCCCGGTGGCGCACTGGATAAGTGTGCCACTTGGGAAGCGTGGCGGTGCTCCCGCCCGAGGGTTCGGATCCCACATACAGACCGGTTCCCACTCACTGGCTGAGCGAGGTGCGGGGGCAACACCGAGGGTTGCAATCCCGTTGCCGGTCCCCGGTCCGGTACGGAGGCAACACTGAGGGTTGCGATCTGTTGCCGGACACGGAAAAAGACAAAAGACAAAAAAAAAAAAAAAAAAAAAATTAAAAGATATATATATGTTTAACAAATCATGTACAGGATTGCCTTTGTGAAAAATACAAAATGGTGATGAAAGTAATCAAAAAATAATAAATGGAGAAATATATCATGTTCAAGGGTTGGAAGTTTTACCACAATAAAGATGTTCATTCTCTGCAAACTCATCTAGGTTTAATGCAATTCCTATCAAAATTTCAGCAAGATTTCTTGTAAATAAAGACAAAGTTTTTCTAAAATTTATATGGAAAGGCACAGGCCAGACAATAGCTAAAACAATCTTGATAAAAAAGAATAAAATGGGAGCAATAACTCTACCCAATAGTAAGGCGTCCTATAAAACTACAGTAATCAGCAGCATGATATTAGCAGAGAGAAATAGAATAGAGCAGAATAAAAAAAATGGAAATAGACTCACACAAATATGATCAAAACTTTTGAAACAAAAGTGCAAAAACAATTCAATGGAGGAAGGATATTCGTTTCCACAAATGGTGCTGGTGCTGCAACAATTGCACATTTATTATGATTAATTTTATGTGTCAACTTGACTAGATGGTAGTGACCAGTTTTTTGGTTAAACACCAGTCAGATACTAATATGAAGGTATTCTTTAGATGTGATTACCATTTAAAACAGCAGACTTTGAGTAAAGCATATTGCCCTCCATACATAGGTGGACCTCATACAACCAACTGAAGGTCTTAGGAGCAAAAACTCAGGTTTTCCCAAATAAGGAAAAATTCTCCTTGAGACTACAACATACAGACTCTGCCTGGGTTTCTATCCTGCTGCTCTGCAGAATTCACACTCAAAACTGTAACATTAACACTTACCTTAATTTTCAACCTGTTTGCCTACCCTACAGATACATTCTCAGATATGCATATTCTCTCTCTCTCTCTCTCTCTCTCTCTCCGCCTCCATCCATATATCTGCACATGAAGCATCTTAGATAAATCTCAAGGACATTATTTTAGGTAAAAATGACAAATTGCAATAGGTTACATAATGCATGATTCCATTATTGTAAGTTCTCCAACTGACAAAATAATAGAGATTGAAAACTAATTAGAACCAGGGGTTAGGGATACGGAGAGAGAGATATGACTACAAAGTGACACAATGAGAAAGTAAGGTGTGGGGAGAGTGAAAAGAATATGAAAGAAAGGTTACAGAGATAGAAACAGGGTAGAGAGATGGGGAAATAACAATTCTGTCGATCTAACTACATACAGTTTTGAATGTTGGAAGCACTTTATGTTTCACATCTAAAACACTAAAAGAAAAGAAAACAATGGCAAGAAAAAATCCCAAAGCCTACTGTTTTTCAGATGAATAATCTACTCACATTGAAAGGGTAAAATGAATTAACCCAAGTATACACTCAGGCTAAAGCGAAACACAAGCAAATAGCGAATCCTAATTAAAATGGTTTTTAGGTGGAGTAAGTCAGGAATTCTGAAACTATTTAATGTGTATTCTAGGTGCATGCTAGGATTGAACAGTATATAAGTATATTATGGAAAGCGAGGACGAGGTCTGCGAGCACTGTCAGAGGAAACAGTGAGTGATGTGAGGAGGCAGAGGCCAGAAGGAACCTTACGGTAGGCTCCTAATGAGGTGCATCAGTATGAGCTCAGGCTCTTTCATGTAGATAGATGGGTAGATATAGAAATATATGTGTATATAAAACATAAATGTGAACATAAGTAGGTGTATGTGTGCACATGTGTGCTTCTAGATCTGTCTGCTGATGTGGCCAGAAGCAGTAAGATCAGCAGATATCTTGGTTTCTTTAGAATACTTATATCATTTTATTAAAATGAACCAGGGATCCTTGGAGAAATGGCTGATCACAGAAACTGCGGCAAGAAACATACAACATAAACCTAGAACACCCTGCGGTGCCGGAAATTAAAGAGCTCACACCAGCAAAAGCCCACGGTGATAGGAATGCACCAAAAAGACACAGGAGCCAACTTAGAGACCTCACCGCGGCCAAAGCTAGAGTGACTAGGACACTGAAGCAAAGCAGCGCCGGATCCTAGCCCGGAGCAGAACAGGAACACCCGGCGTGCGTCTGACGCAGACAAACGCTTTCACACACGGTGCATCACTAACGGGAAGCTCCTGCGCAGGAGAATTCGAAATAGCTGGGCAGGTGCCGTTTCCTGCAGGAGGGGACGTGACTTCCCACTGCGGAAGCGTGGGCTGCACACAGTGAACTGTTTCCATAGGGTACAGTAAGAGAAGGTTTAAAAACAAAAAAGCGACTTTACAGTGAGGACTACAGCTAACGCTGCTGCAGCGGGTGGTCGCGGTTCAGGCCGACAGTGATGCTGATAGAACGTCCCTCACATGACCCGCTGAGAAGGGCGCTGAACCTCTGGGTGAGCCCCCCAGCAACACGTGACCCCACGGGAGGAACGTGAGACAAAGTCCGAGGAGCACCTGAAGGACGCGCCCGTCCTCCTCAGAACTAACTCCAGCAACAACAAGAAAAACGTGGGAAGCTGCCACAGCCAGGAGAAGGCTCGAAACACACGACTAATAAATGTAATGTGGTGACCTGGGTGTGATCCTAAAATATAAGGATATGACATAAAAGCTAAGGAAGTCTCAATGAACTATGGTAACTAGTTAATGGTAATGTGTCGACATTGATTCGTTAATTACAACAAATGTACCATACTACCGTTAGACGTTAATAAAAAGGGAAACTGGGTGTACTGCTTAGGAATGGGCTTGGGAAAACGGGCAAAGGGAAATTTGGGGGGTGATGGAATGTACTAAAACTGGACATGGCGGTTGTTTTACAATTCTATAAATTAACTAAAACCAATAAATTGTACATCTATTTTGGATAAATTTTTTAAAAGATCTCAATTGGCTTTATTGCAATTTTAGGATTGGGCAGCATGTCATTCCATAAGGCAGAATAGTGGTTAATGGATAAGTTTATAATGACTCTTCAAAGGCTGTTTAAAAATGCATTGGCTAAAGTACAGGATTCCGGGAAGACGGTAGGAGAGGGAGCTCCAGAAATCCGACTTCCGACCTAGACATCAGCTGAACTGCAGAACCTGTCTCAAGCAACTGTTTTAAACTCTGTAGTCTGTTGAGAGCTTGTAACTTCCAGAGCAAGGTTTGAAAGTTAAATTGTGGTTAACTGCAGTTCATTTCAGCTCTGAGCGTAATAGCAGCTGCCTATACTCAACTCCCAGACCCATGGCAGGCAGCTGTGCACGGGTTTTGGAAGCAACATGCACAGTTTGTGGGAGCCAGGGTGGAAAAAAATAAACCTGTCTTCCAATTATCGACAATCCATGCTCTGATCTCTGGTTGCTACTTATGATCACAGAGATACAGGCAAAGAGGCAGCCATTACTGTCACACCCTCTCCCATTGTTACAAGCCCCTTCTTTTTCTGCTGAAGTGACTTTCAGGGAATTTAAAAAGCTGGTGTCCTCTTTACACACTTCATTTCTCTTATCTTCTCTTTTTGGAAGTCATACATTGAAGACTAAAAAATTTAAAAGCAACTATGTATATAGGAAAAATTAGAATGTTGCCACACATGCTCAAGGAAAGGCACGGGCTCAGGAAAAAACCTCAGAAGACCTTAAGTTCACATATCAGGCTAAACATGGTACAGATGCAGCCTAAAGAACTGGAAAATAAATAAACGACAACAAGAATCCAGCAAATCCTAAAAAAAGAGAAGAATGTGATTTTCAGAATAATCACATTATTAGATTCAAATGTACAGTTTTCACCCCCCTCCCCCCAAAAATCAGAAGGCACACAGAGAAACAGGAAAATATGAAAAACTGCTCAACATTACTCAACATTTGGGAAATGCACATCAAAACCATACTGAGATACCATCTCATCCCAGTAAGGATGGCAAAAATCCAAAAGACTCTGAACGATAAATGATGGCGAGGCTGCGGAGGAAAAGGCACTCTCATACATTGTTGGTGGGACTGCAAAATGGTGCAGCCTCTATGGAAAATGGTATGGAGGCTCCTCAAACAATTGCAGATAGATCTACCATATGAC
>NW_007733597.1:57759-60943 GCF_000696425.1 Galeopterus variegatus | reverse complement strand
GGGGGGGGAAGAAGACATAACAATTATAATTCCTTGAAATTGATATGGCAAGCATACAGAAAGGACATTGTTGGGAGGGAGGGGGAGAGGGAGGGGGGAGGGAGGTTTCAGTAATGGGCCACAATAATCAACCACATTGTATATTGAAAAATAAAATAAAATAAAATAAAAACAAAGTAAAATAATAAATAAATAAACAGAAATTGTCCCTGAAAAAGACCTAATAGCAGATTTAATACATGAGAACTTTAAAACAACTACCTTAAAGCTATTCAAAAACATTTTTTTAATATACACAAAGAAATAAACTCAAAAAACAATGTATGAACAAATTAGAAATATCAATAAAGAGATAGAAACCCTAAAAAGAAGCTAAAAAGAAATTCCAGAGCTTAAAAATACAAAAACTAAAATGAAAAATTCACTACAGGGATGTGATAGAGTTGGGATATGTTGTCCCTCAAAGCTCAAGTTCAAATCTGATCCACAATGTCACAATGTTGGGATCTATTGGGGCTATATTGGGGGGGGATCCCTCTGGAATACATTAATGCCCTTCCTAAAGAGAGGGGACAGTGAGCGACTTCTTGCTCTATTAGTTCCTGTGAGAGCTGGTTGTTTAAAGGACCCTGGCACCTCCCCCTCCCCCTGCCTTTCTTGCTTCCTCCTGCCACGTGACCTTGTGCCTGCTGGTTGCCTGCCACTTTCTGACATGAATAAAAGCATCCTGAGGCCCACACCAGATGTGGCTGTCCCAGAACCATGAGCCAAATAAACCTTTTTTCTTTACAAAATATCCACTCTCAAGTATTGTTATAGCAACACAAAAATGGACTAATACAGAAAATTGGTACTGATAGCAGGGTGTTGCTATACTGATACCTGAAAATGTGGAAGTAGCTTTGGAACTGAGTGACGGGCAACGGTTTGAGGAGTTTTGAGGATTCCAAAGAAGACAAAAGAGAAGGGAAAGTTTGCATCCTCTTAGAGATTGTTTAAATGGTTATGACCAGAATGCTGATAGAAATTTGGAAAGTAAAGGCCATGCTGATGAGGTCTCAGATAGAAATGAGGAACTTATAGGGAACAGGACAAAAGATCACAGTTGCTACAGCATAGCAAAGAAGTTGACTGCATTGTGTCCATGCCCTAGGATTTTCTGGAAGGTGAGTCTTAAGAGTTGTGAACCAGAATATTTGGTGGAAGAAATTTCTAAGCAGCAAAGAATTAAAACAGCTGCATGAATACTTGTAACAGCCTATGCTGAGTTATGGCAGCAAAGGCATGATGTAAAGCCAGAATTTGTAATTAAAAGGGAAGCAGAATGTAAAGATTTGGGAAATTTGCAGCCTGGCCATGTGGTAGCAAATGAGAGGGCATTTTCAGAAGAAAAACTTAAAGGTGCAGTGGATGGACTGGTTGTTAAAGACATATGGATGGCTCTGAGGTGGTTCAATGCTAATAGCCAAGATGATAAGAGAAAGGCATGGAAGGCATTTCAGAAGTCTCTGGGACAGATCTAGGGGAACAGACCCAGGCTGCCGCTGCCCGGCACCACCTCAGGAAGCTGCTCCCTGCATCCAGACCACTCTGGCTGGAGCAGCTGTGCTTCAAGTGGCCCCAAGTGTGATTCCTGCCACAGCTCTGGAGAGTGAAAGCCAGAAAGCTTGGTGGCATCCATGTGGTAAGTCAACAGGCTGGTAGAACATAAGAGTAAGAGAGAGGTGTGGCTGCCTCCATACAGATTTCACAGAATGTATGGAAAAGCCAGGGATCCCAGGCAGAGACCTGCCACAGGGGTAGAACCACCATAGAGAACATCTACAGCAATGTGGAGCAGAAATGTGGAGGCAGAATTCCCACAGAGAGCCTCCACCTGGGCAATGCCTAGTACAGCCATGGAAGCAGGGCCACTGTCAGGACCCCAAACTGTAGGGACACTGGAAATGTGCAATGGCTATCTGAAAAAGCCACGGACACCAGCACAGACCAGTGGGTTGCTCCTGGCAGGGCTGCTTGTGACCAGGATGCAGGACTTGGAGTCAAAGGAGATTGTTTTTGAGCTTTAAGATTTAATGTCTGCCCTTCTGACTTTTGGACTAGTTTGGGACCTGTTTCCCTTTCTTCTGTCCTATTCCTCCCTTTCGGATGGGAATGTATACCCAATATCAGTTTCACCCTTGAGTCCTGGAAGTAGATAATTTGTGTTTGATTTTTACAGGTTCACAGCTGGAAGGAGCTTTGCCTTCAGTCTCAAATGAGACTTTGGACTTTTAAGTTTGTGCTGGAATAAGCTAAGACTTTTGGTACTATTGGGATGAATGACTGTATGTTGTATGTGACAGGGACATGAGTTTGGGGGGAGGCAGGGGCAGAATAATAGAGTTTGGATATGTTGCCCCTCAAAGCTCATGTCAAAATCTGATACACAATGTTGCAGTCTTGGGACCTGTTTGAGTCATTGGGTGTGCAGATCCATCATGAATAGAGTAATGCCTTCCCTGTGGGGAGGAAGTAGCGAGTGAGTTCTTGCTCTGTTAGTCCATATGAGAGCTGATTGTTTAAAGGATCCTGACACCTCCCCCCTCTCTCTTTTTTCCTCTTTACATTTGATCTTGCACCTGCTGGCTGCCTTCTACCTTCCACCATGAGTAGAAACAACCTAAGGCCTGCACCAGATGCAGCTGTCCCACAAAAATGAACCAAATAAACCTTTTTTTTCATAAATTACCCACTCTCAAGTATTCTGTTATAGCAACACAAAAATATACTAATACAGATTTTTAAGGCATGTTTGAGCAAGCAGAAGAAATAATCAGTAATCTTGAAAACAGGACAATGGAAATAATTGGGTCAGAGGAAAAGAAATAAAAAAAAACACTGAACAAAAGTGAACAGAGCCTAAGGAACTTGTGGGACACCATCAAGTGAACCAAATATGCACTGTGGAAGTCATAAAAGGAGAAGACAGAGAAAATGGCAGCAACACTATTTTAATAAATAATGGCTGAAACTCCCCAAATTTGATGAAAAACATAAAATAAACATTTAAGTAGCCCAACAAACTCCAAGTAAGATGAACTTGAAGAGACTCACATTGAGACACATAATAAAATTTTCAAAACACAGGGCCGGCCCGGTGGCGCACTGCTACAGTGCGCCGCTTGGGAAGTGCGGCGGCGCT
>NW_007733597.1:33693-57248 GCF_000696425.1 Galeopterus variegatus | reverse complement strand
AAAAAAAATTTTTTTCAAAACACAAAAAACAAAGAGAGAATCTTGAAAACAGCAAGAGAAAAGTGACTCATCACATACAAAGGATCCTCAATAAGATTGTCAGAAGATTTCTCAGTAGAAACTTTGATGACTAGAAGGCTGTGGGTTGATATGTTCGAAGTGGTTAAAGAAATAAAAATATCTACCAAGAGCCCTACATCCAGCAAAACTGTTCTTCAAAACTTGGATAAGTCTGGAGAAAACTTTGTTAAGTGAAATAAACCAGACAAGGAAAGAGTAATATTGCATATTCTCACTTATAACTGGGTGCTAAGAAGGAAGAAACTAAGGAACAAAGGAAGGAAGGCAGGAAGAGACCACAACAATTCACTAAATTTTCAGTAGAGAACAAACCTAAGGTTACTAGAGATGGGTGGGAAGGAGGGAGGGGCTTTGGGGAGGGATAGATTGGGTAAAGAGCATTAAGAAAAATCAATTTGTAATAATGAATATGCTCATAATAAAAAATAAAATAAATAATAATGAGAGAGAAATTAAGACATTCTCATATAAAGGAAAGCTAAGGAGGTTTGTTACCACTAGACCTTCCATGCAAGAAATGCTGAAGGGAGTCCCGCAGGATAAAGTAAAAGGACACTGGAAAGTAAACTTGAAGCTGTATGAAGAAATAAATACATGAGTAATTATGAAAGCTAGTATTAATATAACAATGGCTTGTAACTGCATTTTCTACATGATTTGAGACTAATATACTTTAAAGGACAATTATATGGCTAAAGGCTAGAATAATTGTAACTTTGGTTTGTAAATCCACATTTTATTTTTGACATAATTTATGAACTAATGAATTTTACACAATTATTAGTTTATGTTTCTGGGCTTAAATCTGTAAAGATATAATTCTGTAACATCAAGTACCAAAAGATGTGGGGATGAGCTGTCAAAGGAGCAGGTTTTGTATGTTATTAAAGTTAAATTGGTATAAATTTGAATTAGAGTGTTATAATATTAAGATATTAAATGTAACATCCATGGTGATCATGAAGAAAATAGCTATTAAATGTATACAAAAAGAAGTGAAAAAAATGAAAATATTTCACTACAAGAAATCAACTAAACACAAAAGGAGATATTAATGCAGAAATTAGGGGAAAAGCTATAATGCACATGGAAAACAAATAGGAAAATTACAGAAATAAGTTCTTTCTTATCACTAATTAAATGTAAAGAAATTAAACTTTTCAATCAAAAAGCAGGAACTGGCAGAATGAATTTTTAAAAACCATGATTCAACTATATGCAATCCACAGGAGACTCACTTTACATTCAAAGACAAAAATAGATGAAGCAACAAAATGAAAAAAGATATTCCTTACAAATAGTAGCCAAAAGAGAGAGGGCTAGCTGTGCCACTATCGGACAAAGCAGACTTTAACCCAAAAAAGTTTACCAGAGACAAAAAAGAACACTATATATTAATAAAAGGTTTAATACAGCATAAAGATAACAATTGAAAACAGTTATACACCTAATAAGAGGACATGAAAATATATGAAGCAAAAACTGACAGAACTGAAGAGAGAAACAGATAATTCTAAAATAATAGTTGAAGACTTTTATAAACCAGACAGAAGATATAAGTAAGGAATTGGAGGACTAAATGATGCAATGAATCAACTAAATCTAAAGGACATATACAGAACAACAATAGCAGCATGTATATCTCAAGTGCACATGAGACATTTTTGAGAATAGACCATATGTTGGGCCACAAGTAAAGTTTCAATTAGATTTAAAAAGATAGATATAATACAGAGTACCTTCTCTGATGACAATGGGATAAAGTTAGAAAACAATAACTCAAATAAATCAGATGTCAGCAAAAGGGTGCAATAGAATTTTTCAGTGTTTGTCCCCCCAAAAAGCATGAATATGTAAACTATCCACATATGAAAATACCTCCCCAAGAACTAAGAAAATTAGGTGAGATATTACAACAGCTGGGTACAGCACAGAAATAAGATAAGACAAATTGAAGAAGGTAGGAAGGACAGTCTCACATGAACTACGTCACCCCTCTCCCAACCCCAGGCAGCAGAGCATAGTGAGGGATGGAAAGGGAGATGAGCACTTAACTTGGCCTTGGACCACAACATCAGGCATGCCCTAGTTAAATCAAGGGACAGGGGGGCCCTGCAGCATCAGATGGCAGTCCATTACCTGCAGACTGAGCCTACAAGCCTGCCTCAGCACCAGGTCGAACACTGCATCCCAGGATTCAGGCCAATCCCAGTGTCCTCAGACTCCAGAACATCCCTAGCAACAGACTGGTACCCAAAGCCCCAGGCATCAGTGATGCCCAAGTGTCAGTCTGGCCCCTAATCCCTAGTCATCAGGCCATCACTCTCAGACCCAACCTCCATGCTGATCCTCATGGAGACAAACTTTAGGTATACCCACTGCCAGGCCAGCCCCTGTAGCCCAGACTCCAGACCTTCTCCAGTTTTCACATCAACCCAGAGAAATGTTGGCTCAGAACCTCAAGCTTCAAGCCCACTCCAGTGTCAAGTTGGCACCTCTGGACTCAGGTACCAGGCCAGGACCCATGGACAGAGACGCCAGGCCCATCCACTGCTGGGGTTTGTCCCTGTGTCTGCACCCTAGGGGCTAGCCTCTGTATTCCCCAAACTTAGCAGACACGCAAACTAGAATTTCTCCAGCAGGCCCAGGAGCCAGGCCTGTTTCAATAAACCTGAGTGCTGTCCCAGTCCTCACAAAACCAGGCTATAAGACGGTGCCTGCAAACCCAGGCTCCAGGATAGTTCTCATGGGCCCAAACTCTAGGTCAACACCCACAATCTAAGGCTGCAGAATGGACCCCATGGAACCAGCCTCTACAACTACCACAGAACCAGGATGGCCCCAGGCTGCAAGCCAGTCTTAGTGGACCCAGGTGCCACTTCATCCCAGCACCTAGCCAGGCCGTGCAAACTCAGGGTCAAGGCTCACCCCAGTGTCAGGTCAGCCCCTATAAATCAGGTTTTAGGACAGCCACCACAGGTAGAGTCTCCAGGCCCACCACTGTAAACACAGATTCAAGGTCTACCTTTTAGAACCCCAGTGGATCCAGGTTCCAGGCTCAACAGTGCAGACCAAAGCACCAGGCCAGCTTGCCTGTGGACTCCAGCAGCAAAATGACCAACTGATGATGTCAGACATCCTGCCCAGAATCTCTGGACAGGCTGACTGGTGAAGGACTTTCCCAGCAAAACCAGTATACAAATACTGAAATAAGCCCTACATCTTTAAACGTGCACACACCAACTCATAACAAGAATCAAGAATGATCAGGAAAACATGACATCATAAAAAGAACTAAAAAAAAATCAACAAGCAACATAAAGAATTCCTACAGACATGGAGATCTGTTAACTGCCTGAGAAAGAATTCAAAATAAATATTTATATTTCTTAAATCTCAGTAAAATTCAAGAAATGCAGAAAAATACTTCGACGAAAAGTAAGAAAAACAATAAATAAACAAAATAAGAGATTTGACAAGGCCACTGAAATTATGAATTCTTTAAGAATTTGGAAATCTGCAGCTGAAAAATGCAGTAAGCAAAATGAAAAATGGAACAGAGAACATCAAAAGTACAACTGACCAAGCAAAATAAAGAAAAACAAAAAAACAATAACAAGAATGAAGAAAGCTTACAAGATGTATGGGACAGCATTAAAATCATACAATCAAATTACAGGGATTAAAAAAGGAGAATAAAGAATAAAGGTACAGAAATATTATTTAAAGAAATAATTTAAAAATCCACCAAATCTGGGAAAGATATATATCCTGGTATATCTTAACTAGAAAACAGTGAGTAATAAAATGATGAGCTGGTTAAGGCTGATGATCAATGCATGACCATATTCATTTATCTAACAGATAGTTGATCATCAACTACATGTAACAATTCTACCAGGGTAAGGGATACAGTGGCAAACAAGGTATGTAGGCCCTTCCTTCACGGGCTGTCATAAGAAAAACATGCATATAAAGAAAAAGGATTGTCCACTCACTAGCATCTCCAGATATATGAAGAATTGAACTCCACATGTATCTAGTTCCAAAACATAGTGCTGGCATGATATCTTGACTTTACAAATTATGGACAAATTAGGTGTATTTGGGTCTGTTCATAAACATTAAAAAAAGGTTGCATTGAGGAAACATAAAATGATGCTCATCTACAAAATGCTGATATTAAATCGCTCAAAATTGCTTGCTTCTTAGATTTTCACTAGAAATTAAGGTCACTAAGAGATAAAAAATTCTAATTTATGTAAATTAAAACCTGAAACAATAACTCCTTATGCAAGAAACGTAAGACGTGTTATTAGGTTAAAAGATGTATTTTTATTAAGGAAAAGAGTAATTTTGTCTAGTTTTGAGGTTGTTTAAAGCTTGTTTCAGAATTAATAAATGATAGATAAAACTGAATGAATAAGAAGGCTGCAAAGGTCTGTGGAAGATGAATCATATGAAAGGAATTTTGTGAGTTATTAAGTTGCCTAAAATTAGGAGGAAATTATTGAAAATTTGTTTCTAAGAATTAAGCATTAATATCAAAACTATGACTATGCAAAATTAGAAATTGGTTTCCTATGTTAAAATAACAAGGCTTTCTTGGATAATTGATCTGTTCTTAACAGGGAACAGAGAATTATTGGGTCTTCTGATTATTTAAAAAGACTGGATTCTCTCTATTAAAGATCTAGGATTTTTTTGTACAACTACATGGCTTTCTGTATTTAATTATCACTTTGGTTAAATAAATGTATCACTCTGGTTACATGAGTGTCCATTATTTCACCATGACCTGTAATCTTTATTTTGATCAACTGTTTTGGACTTTTGATATTCTTGACAAACTCTCAAAAATCAAATTCTAAATTAAATCTTTTTTACCTAAAACTGACTCTTGGATTTTCCAGTTGGGCTCCTGGACAGCCTCAAAGGATGTAGCTCTCATCTTGTAAAGATGTAAACTAATTGCGCTTTTATGATGTGTTGAATTGTATGGTAAGCACTGTCAAATAATAAAGTGATGTTAAACATTTTTGAGTTATGTATTTTACATCTGTTTCAGAAATGACATGAAACTCATAGACATTTAATACTCCTGGTATAACACTGTAAAATTCTTCAACACACTTGCTCATTTTCACTTAACCTAAATAAAAACAAAAATTCCTAGAGTTTAGTTCTTTTATTTATAAGAGGTTTCTTGGAAACTTAAGTCCCCAATAGACATTGAGTGAATCCATTTAGCTCTTCTGATAAAGATTCAAATCGACTTAAACAATCCCCTTCCTAATATCAAATAGTTGGTGTCATGTTGGTTGAATATTGGTGTTCCTTTGGTTGAGGTTGACATTTTAATTTGGGTACTGAGGGGTGGTTGTCCCACTCGTGCCAGCAAAGGGTTTTAGCCTGTGTGGGAGTCTCCCCAGGTAGGAGTTTTCCTGTGGGTGATCTAAGCCTTGTAATGATTGTTCTCCTTCTGGGACTGCAGCTGGCTTTAGGTTCAGGAATTATGGGCTTCTACTGTATTTATCTGGAACAGTGAACCTTGTATATAAAAAATATTTTAGAATTACAATGGCCAGATTGTGGTACCTTTAATAAACCAAAACTAGGGCTGTCAGCAGTCATGATTTCTCATTCATAATCCTAATCATTGTCTTAAAATCATGACGAGAACATACATTGGGGAACAGTCTGCCTCTTCAATAAATGGTGCTGGGAGAACTAGACATCCACCTGCAGAAGAGTGAGACTGGACCCGTACCTCATCCCACATACCAAAATCAACTCAAAATGGATTACAGGCTTAAATATAAGACCTGAAATTTTAAAATGCCTAAGAGAAAACATAGGGGAAACACTTCAGGATATAGGACTGAGCAAAGATTTTATGAATAAGACCCAAAAACACAGGCAACAAAAGAAAAAATATGTATCTGACAAGGGATTAATATCCACAATATACAAGGAAGTCAAGCAATTACACAGTAAAAAAAAACCCAAATAACCCATTTAAAAAGTGGGCAAAGGAACTGAATAGACATTTTTCAAAGGAAGACATACAAATGGACAACAGGTACATGAAAAAATGTTTAACATCACTAATCGTCAGGGAAATGCAAATTAAAACCACATTGAGATACCACCTCACCCTCATTAGACTGACTATAATCAAAATGACAGAGAATAACAAATGCTGGCGAGGGTGTAGAGAAAAGAGAACCCCCCTACACTTTTGGTGAGGCTGTAAATTAGTACAACCGCTATGGAAAACAGTATGGAGTTTTCTCAAACAGCTACAGATTGATCTTCCATCTGATCCAGCAATCCCACTTCTGGGTATATATCAAAAGAAATGGAAGTCATCATGTCAAAGGGATACCTGCACTCCCATGTTTATCGCAGCTCTGTTCACAATAGCCAAGACGTAGAACCAACATAAATGTCCATTGATGGATGACTGGATAAGGAAACTGTGG
The DNA here is from genome assembly GCF_000696425.1 of Galeopterus variegatus. Taxonomy (NCBI): domain Eukaryota; kingdom Metazoa; phylum Chordata; class Mammalia; order Dermoptera; family Cynocephalidae; genus Galeopterus; species Galeopterus variegatus. Next base: position 50,682 of record NW_007733597.1, on the reverse strand, counting down.
TATATATACACCATGGAATACTACTCTGCCATAAAAAAGAATGAAATCCTCCCATTTGCAACAACATGGATGAGCTTGGAGAAACTTATGTTGAGTGAAATAAGCAAAGCACAGAGGGGTAAATACTACATAAACTCATTCATAAGTGGGAACTAAGAGAGAAAGAATGAAGGACAGAAAGACCACAGTGGTGCATTGGACTTCCACAGGGAGAGAACATACCTAGGGATACAAAGTGGAGTGGGGAAAGGGGACATAGGGAGGGAGGACAGGGACAATTGGGTGGGGGACACGGAGTATAATCAAACTTTGTAGTAATGGGCATGCTGCCAATATGGATCAGGTCATCACATCTTTAGCACAAGGGGTGACAATCAGCTTTGTATCTTATGAATATTCATAACCAATAAAAAATGTACTATGGAAAATAAATAAATAAATAATAAATGGAATTGTATCAAATTAAAAAGCTTCTGTTTGGCACAAGAAACAACAGAGCAAAAAGACAACCTACAGAATGGGAGAAAATATTTGCAAATGATGCATACAACAAGGGATTAATATCCAGAATATAAAAAGAATTCAAACAACTCAACAAGTAATCCAATTGAAAAATAGGCGAAGGAGATGAATAGACATTTCTCATATGAAGATATAACAATGGCCAACAGACACATGAAAAAATGCTCAACATCACTCAGCATCAGGGAAATGCAAATCAAAACAACATTGAGATATCACCTCACCCCAGTTAGACTTGCTATTCTCAAAAAGACATAATAACAAATGCTGGTTATGATGCGGAGAAAAGGGAATCCTCCTACACTGCTGGTGCGACTGTAAATTAGCACAGCCATTATTGAAAACAGTATGGAGTTTCTTCAAACAACTATAGATAGAACTGCCATATGATCCAGTAATCCCACTGCTGGGTATATACCCAAAGTAATGGAAATCGTCATGTTAAAAGGATACCTGCATTCCTATGTTTATTGCAGCTCTATTTACAATAGCCAAGAGTTGGAATCAACCTATATGTCCATTGACAGATGACTGGATAAGAAAAATGAACTATATATACTCAATGAAATACTACTCTGCCATTTAAAAAAGAATGAAATTCTGCCACTCACAGCAACATGGATGAACTTAGTTTAAGCAAAATAAGCCAGGCACAGAAAGAGAAATATGTGTCCTTACTCATAATTGAAAGTAAATAAAGAAAGGAAGGAAGGAATGAAAAAAAGAAAGAATCACAATAATACATTAAACTTTCAAAAAAGAAAACAGAACTGTGGTGATTACAGGTGGGGAAAAGGGAGGGTTAGCAAAAAATTAGTGAAGGGTCACTAATAATCATAAAGGTTGATTATGTTTGGTAAACATGACTGTACTAATTATTCTGATTTATTTACCACAAATTATATACATGTATTGATATTCAATTCTGTACCCCACAAATAAAATTAATCAATTATCTTTCAATAAAAATAAGTAAATAAAAGAAATAAAAATTTTAAAAGATGTATGCAATAGAGTCAGCCAAGTTTCCTTGTGAATTGCTGATTATTATATTTTAACATGGCCATTTTAAGTTTTTGTCATTCCCAGTTATTGTTTTGATTTTTCTCTAAGATCATTTTGCAATCAACTACAGTCCAAAAAGTGTTTTGTCTTTGAGAAGGTTGATGAAAAGGATGTGACAAGTACAGATTTTTTTGGTAAAATTAAGATCATACCATTGGATTGGATGGAAACTCCTGGAAATCATACTGATTGGTTCATAGAATTAACCCAACATCAAGTAGAATGAAAATTAACTGAAATTAACTGAAATAAACTGAACACCAAAAAAATTCTTTGGCAGATTTGGTCAGTCAATGTTGAAATTACTAAGATCTGCAACTTGAGTGAACTTCTAGATTGATCCCAGTCAACTCCCCTATGCTGACTATTTAATGCACAGTGCAATGCACCTGATTTGGAAAAGCAAAAGGATGTAAATTCAATATTAAACATGGAGTTACAGAGGGCTTGGATGGCCACCTGGTCCTCACTAAGTCCTTGAAGCTCCCATTGTTGAGAGCCTTGCACTTAACAACACAGCATGAACTAGGAAAAATGATCCAAATTTTGGCGAATAGTGGGTGACTGTTGCGAAATTTCTAAAATAGTTTATGGCTAATGTTTTGTTTGTCAAAACCATAATCATGTGGGGGAGAAAATCAGAACTTCAGGTGGTATATTTGTGCTTCCTGATGGACCATTTACACATTTACAAAGGTATTTTATTCAGTTTACCACCTTCAATGGGATATAAATACACACTTCTAATCTATGTTCTCTGGTTGTACAGAAGTTTTCATGAAAGGAGGCCAGTGTCGTGATGGTAGTTAAGATGTTATTGGGAAATGTGTTTTCTACGGGGCATCTCTGCAGAGATCTCCAACAGAGAAACCTATTTTATTGGCAAATTATAAAACAGTTAAACAAGGTGTTATGAACATGATGGCATTAGCATTGTGTAGGGAAAATGAAAAGTAAATGGTCAGGATCCCTCAGGAGGGTTCAGAATCTTGCCGGGCATGTGACATAATCAATAACCATGCATGTGTGCCCAGGTGTTCCTTAGCTATCGTCTGTGGATGCACATGGGCACCCAGGTGTTCCTGGGTTATTGGACTTAAGTATAAAGGATGAATGGCTCTGATAAACAGGGCCCTCAGGTGAATGCAGCTGCCAAACCGTGTGGGCAAATGCTGGAGAATTGCCCAAAATTGTGAATAAATGGCAAACATATGCCGAATTGGTTCAAATAATTCAGGAGCTGGGGATGCGGCAGTCCATGTTTAATGTGAACACTCGTGGTCCAGATGATGAATGTTTTACAGGCAGCATGAGAGACACAGTGCTGCAAAATGCCCCATTAACGTCTTTTGGGTCACTGATGGCCACAGTGGCCACATACATTGGTTGTCCTATACATGAAGTAATGACCATGATGGCCAGTCTGGGTGAAGTGTCGGGGAGGAGACAAGCAAAAGGGGCCTGAAAGGTGGCTAAGACCAAACCCCCAAGAAATGCTCAGGATTTTATCACGAAGGGACCAAGCAAGACTAGCCATAACCAGATGTGGCTTGGTTTGCTTGCAGCAGTGGTTGATAGCAAGAAAACTGACTGGCAACGAAATGCAGTCCTGTTTATCCTGTGGCAACAATTGTACCCCGAATAGTGTTTCACTAAACATCCAGAAACAGGTGGCAAGATATGCCTAGTGAATTTAAAGGATTTTTTGGTTACTCCCACAGAGGCAAATGGACTGTTCCATTCTAATTAGGCAGCAGGCCAAGGTGCTCATCTTTTGGGGGCAGGTGAAGACCAGAGGCCTCACATTGAACTGGTATTACTGAACTAGTCAGGGACAAATGTGCAGCGTGTTTTGGCATTCGTTGATACTGGTGCAGAATGCAGCCTGATATATGGCAATCCAGATAAGTTTCCAGGGGCCACAGTTCATGTAGATGGCTAGGGAGGATGTACTATTGAAGTCAAAATTGTGTCATTGCCATTGGGCATAGGAAGATGGCCCCCTCATGTATATACACTGTGTATGTATCCCCAGTAGCTGAATACATTTTGGGTATGGACGTACTTTATGATATGCACCTGCAAACAACAGTTGGAGAGTTTTGGCTGAGGATACGGACAGTAAAGCCTGTGTTACGGGGATATGCTAAACATGACCCACAGGTGTTACCCAAGCCAAGACGAATAGTCAATGTGAAGCAGTATCACCTACCAGGAGGACATGTGGAGATAGGGGCCACTATACTGGAGTTAGAGAAATCTGGCATTATTCATCCCACACATAGTCCATTTAATGCTCCTGTATGTACAGTGAAAAAACCTGATGGTACCTGGAGGATGACTGTGGACTATGGAGAACTAAACAAGTAGAGCCTCTTTTGGAGGCAGCTGTACCTTCAGTTCATGACTTAATGGATCAGCTGAGGACTCAGCTGGGAACTTATCATTATGTACTGGACCTTGCAAATGTTTTTTTGTCTATTCCAATCTCAGCTGATAGCCAAGATCAGTTTGCCTTTACCTGGGAAGGGAGGCAGTGGTCCTTTCAAATATTGTCCCAAGGTTATCTGCATAGCCCAACCATTTGTCATGGTTTGGTGGCTGGGGACCTAGCCAAGTGGACTAGGCTCAGCATGGTTACAATGGTTCACTACATTGATGATGTCTTACCAACCTCTGATTCTCTTGCAGATTTAACCCAGGCAGCTCCAACACTGCTAAGTCATTTGGAACAATGTGACTGTGCTGTGAACACAGCCAAAGTGCAAGGACCTGGGCTGTCAGCCAAATTCTTAGGAGTGGTCTGGTCGGGTAAGACGAGGGTCATCCCAGAAGCTATTATAGACAAGATACAGGCATACCCTCGACCCACAACTGTAGCTCAGCTATAGACATATTTGGGACTTTTGTGGTATTAGAGAGCTTTTGTACCCCATATGGCCCAAATGGCATGCCCACTGTGTGCATTAACAAAGAAAGGAACCTCCTGGGATTGGACTGAGGAAGTAGAAAAGGCTTACCAGGCTACAAAAAGGGCAATACAGCAAGTGCAGGCTTTACAAGTGGCCGATCCCACTAGGCCATTTGAGTTAGATGTACATATAACCCAGGAGGGGTTAGGATGGGGTTTGTGGCAGAGACAAGACCGATTCGGCACACCTGTGGGATTCTGGTCTCAGCTCTGGAAGGTGCTGAAGTGTGTTATTCTCTGATAGAGAAACAGTTAGCAGCTGTGTATTCTTCCCTGACGGCCACCAGTTCCTATCATAGGAAGTTCCAAGGTCCTAGTAAGGATAACATACCCCATACTAGGTTGGCTGCACACGTGGGCAACCACTCCTAAAAGGGGCATAGCTCAGACTCCTACTCCGTCCAAATGGAGAGCATATATGGAACAAATTAGCACTGCATCAACGAGTCCTCTCTCTAAAGAGTTGTAGACTGTGCTAGGACCAGTAGAGGTTGTGGAGGAAACTTTGACACAACCCTTACCCGTGGAGGTGGAAGCCACAACTTTCCATGAGGGACAGGGACCTATCACAGAACAAGATTGGTATACAGATGGCTCTAGCATGGGAACTTCAGCATCATGGACAGCTGTTGAAGTCCAGCACTTAACAGACACTATGTGGTATGAAAATGGTACAGGGCAAAGCAGTCAACGGGATGAATTGAGAGCAGTATGGATGGTGATGAAAATGAGCCTGGGCCATAAACCATCTGTATTGACAGCTGGGCTGTGTTCAAAGGTTTAGCCCTTTGAATCTCTACTTGGAAATATCAACAGTGGATGGTAGGCCACTGACCCCTGTGGGGACAAGCCATGTGGCAAGAGTTATGGGAATTAGGACATGAGAAGGAAGTAACTCTTTTCCATGTCACAGGACTTTTCCCCTGAACCAGTCAGGCAATGATGAAGCTGATACCTTGGCTAAGGTAAGATGGCTGGAGAGAGTTCTAGCCGCTGATGTGGCCCGGTGGTTACATCGACAAATGCAGCATGCTGGCAGCAAAACCGTGTGGATGGCGGCTCGAAGATGGGGCCTGCCCACAAAATGGGAAGATGTAGTGAATGCCTGTCATGTTTGTTTGGTATGTGCTCAAGAGAGTCCACAGGCCCGGCGGATGCCCCATACAGATGGGCAATAACTCAAGGAAGGGTGCCCCTGACTCGATGACAAGTGGACTTTGTCAAACCACTGCCAAGGTCAGAGAATTCCAGGTATATCTTCATGGCTGTTGATACGGCTACTGGTCTTCTGTTTGTATGGCCTTGTAAGGCCCCAGACCAGGTAAACACTATTAAGGCCTGAATAGCCTTATGACCATGTATGGTCAGCCTCTAGTCATAGAGTGATAATGGAACCCACTTTACTGGAAATGAGGTACAAAAGTGGGCTTCCCGGTTGTCTATTCAATGGAGTTAACATGTGCCATATCATCCCCAGGCAGTGGGAATGACTGAACAGTACAATAGTCTTTTCAAAAAGGGACTGAAGATATCACCCGACCCCTATCCCTCAAGGGGTGGACATAGCGGTTATGGCTGACTGTCAGGATTCTAAATGACACACCCCACAAGGGCTGACCCTCTCCAGTGGAAGCTCTGTTACATAGGGCTGTAGCACCTACTCAATTAGAAGTTACTACTACAGATGAGCTCTTGAAACCAGGACACAGCAAGAATGGAAATATTCTCTTACTGGCCCCAACCTGTTTGCAACAGGTACAGACAGTACAATGGGAATGGCCTTGGAGAATAGAAGCCCCCCATATGTGCTGGGTGGGCCTAACTGGACCTTGAGGGAATGGATTAGAAGAAGACTTGCAAGTTTCACCTTTGGTGACAAGCACCTGGCCTCCCTGAGTAAAGGTAACATGGCCTGGGACAGATAAGTGCTCTATTCTAATGGGCACGTTTGTATTATCATTATGGCCAATTATGAGTTCCCCTATACTGTTATATGTAGAACCTACAGATCCGACAGTGTTAGTGGATAATGTATGGTATCATAAACCAGGTAAGATACCTATTCCTGTGACCATCCTTCCTCAGGATGGTAAGCTGGCATGTATTCTACCAGAGGGGTGAGAACTCCTCCTGTTGGTACCAATAACCCTTTTGTCTTTTTGCCCATAGTGTTGTGGCACCAGAATTGACTGGGCACATACATACATTCGTGTGACCAATGTATCAGCCTGCTGAATATGCACCGAGATTCCCATTAATGCGGCTGCAGGATTCCCATAGAACATCAGACCAATGATGACTACTAACCGGACATGTGTACAGGAGGGGTTTTCATCGCTAATAGTTGAAATGATAGAACTATCAGACAAGACTTAAGGCATATTGAACAAACAATAGGTTATATGGATACAAGGGTCAGCTATACTCGCTAAGGGAACATCCTGGAAAATTCTGAATGTGTAGATTGTATGGCAAGGGACCCTGAAGGGGTGGATTGTAGGCAAAATTAAAAGTAAATGGTCAAGAATCCTAGGGGGAGGGGAATTCAGAATCTTGCAGAGCATGTGATATAAATGATAACTGTGCACAGGCACCCAGGTGTTCCTTAGCTGTTGTCTGTGGATGTGCATGGGCACCCAGGTATTCCTGGGTTGTCACGCTCCAGTGTTCCTGGGTTACTGGACTTAAGTATAAAGGACAAATGGCTCTGATACACGGGGCCCTTGGGACACCCAGGAAGCCACTAGGGTGGTTGCCACTAGCTACCTGGGCTTGCATCTGAATAAAGCCTATTAATTTTTACCCATGGATCCCAGGATCTTTTTCCTATTACCTAGCTCATGGACCTGTGGGTAAGGGGTTTGTGACCCAGTCTGTACAACGGGTTTGAAGGGTTTGTTGGTCCTAGCTTGAGCCCTAGCCCTAGCAAGACAATTGGCATAGTTGCCTAGACAGACAATTAGCGTAGCAATACACATTGTCTCTATCATCTTCAGTCTTTTGGAAAAGTTGAAAGGATAAATAGCATTTTGAAATTGAAATGGGCAGGGTCAATGGGATTGAAAGAAATAGCATTAATGGATGAAATAGTTACTATAAGGCTTATTCCTTTAATAATGAAATCTCATGTGTCTCATGTTTTCCTAAATATTGATATGATTGAATGTTGTGGAACTTAGATGTATTGTGTTAGGATGTATTTTCACCAAATGAAGAATGCTTTCAATATCCACCCAGTGATAACAACCAGACTTTTTATAATGTAGAACCCAGAGATTAGGTCCTCTGGAAACGACATTAGAGAAGAACTGCTCTTGAACCCGATGGGAAAGTACCATATCAGGTTCTTTTCTTCACCTATAATTCAGTAAAGCTCCAGGATTTTGAATTTTGGGTCCAAATTTTACAACATAAAAGAACACCCTCCCCCCTGAAATTTTTTGAACTGTACACCTGTTGGAGACATTGAGGTAAAAGCTAACCAGGAAAGTTTTTCCTCCAGAAGTAGATGACACCTTAGAAGTGGACAGCTTTTCTCAGACACTGGAACAAGACTCCTAATCATAAGGAGACTCTTATCCCTTTTAATTTTTCTTCTTTATGCCTGTTTTTTGTTGTTGTTGTTTATTTGACAGGATAAGGTAACTAGACTTCTGGACCCACTTGTTCTCATTTCCTGTTTTAATTTAACCTAACCTAACTGAACAGGAAGGAGGTTGTGCAGTGTAATTCTTTTGCTGCACATGAATAAATATATTGACTATCGTACAGACCCAGTAACAGAAACTGAAACAACAGGCTGTTTGATTCATGAGGACACTGGCTAAGGATCATAATCCAAATTCTTGATATTATCCTTCTAACAGTCACAATAGTATCCTCCCTGATGTCCTGTATTCTCTATAAATGTCTTAAATGTCTACAGGCACCCATCTACTGAATGCTAAATTGTCTCTCTATGGCTGAAATAAGAATTCAAAAGAACATGTGATTATGAGGACACCATAATCTATGAATGATGTGTTGAGAACAGTAATCCAGGACAATGATGATTGAGAGTAGTGTTAATGCCCTAAGTTTTGGTCATATTCTCACACGTGAGAGTCTGACCAGTGCGGGTGAGTATGTTAAATAAAATGTGTGGGAGGCCATTGATTTGGACTAGGCTCCTGCATTAAGCTTAACAGACCAAACTAATGTGGAGTTTAACTACTGTAGCTGAGCTTTATTGAGTTAATTGCAGAAGGCTCTGTAACCAATTAACTGATTAAGTTTTAACCAATTAAGTTGTTTCTACACTGTATTTTCATTTGTATAAATGCTGTTGGATCATGTTACTGGTTGAAGTTCTCTGAACCTGCTCTGGTTTACGGGGATGCCCAACTCATGAACCATTTTTGTTTTGTTTTGTTTTGCTTCTCTCTGTTTTGTTTTTTTCTATGCTCACAGGAACTCAGTTAAAATTTAAACATTTGTTTAAAAATCTGAATACACATTCCTGAAAAGAAGATACACAAATGGCTCGACAAGGATATAAAAAATGTTCAACATTACTAGTCATCAGGGAAATGCTAATCAAAACCACAGTGAGATATAATGTGACCCCAGTTAGAATGGCTATTACAAAAAAAAAAAAAACTACAACAAAAATAGCAAACGTTGGTAAGGATGCAGAGAAAAGAGAATCCATACACTGTTGGTAAAAGTGTAAATTAGTTTTATGAAAATGTAAATTAGATTATGAAAAACAGTATGGAGTTTCCTCAAAAAACTAAGAACTACCACATGATCTAGCTATCCTACTACTATGCATTTATTCAAAGGAAAGGAAATCAGTACACCAAGGAGATACATGCACCTCATATTTATTGCAGTACGATTTATAACAGCCAAGATACAAAATCAACCCAAGCATTTCTCAACAGATAAGTGGATAAAGAAAATGTGGTATATATACACAATAGAATGCTATTCAGCTATAAAAAAAAGAATGAGATCCTGTCATTCATGGAAACATGGAGGACATTATGACAGGTGAAATAAGTCAGGCACAGAGGGAAACGCTGCATGTTCTCACTTACATGTTGGAGCTAAAATAGTTGTGCTTCTAGAAGTACAGAGTAGAATTGTGGTTACTAGAGACTAGGAGTATTATGGAAAAGGGGTGATAGAGGTTAGTTAATGAATACAAAATTATAGCTAGATAGAAATAATTTTTAGTGTTCTATAGCACTGAGTGACTATAAACAACAATAATTTATTACATATTTTCAAATAGCTATAAAAGAGAATTTTGAATGCTCCCAACACATAGAAATGATAAATATTTGAGGTGATAAATATGATAATTACTCTGATTTGATCATATATTGAATTATATACATGTATTGAAATATCACTCTATACCCCATAAATATGTACAATTATTAGGTATCAATTAAAAAATAAAAACTACAATGAGATACCCCTTTATAACCATTAGGTTGGCTACTCTCAAGAAAACAGAAAATAACAAATGTTGGTAAGGATGTGGAGAAACTGAAACACTTGTACACTGTTGGTAGGAACGTAAAATGGTACAGCTGCCATGGAAAACGATATGGCAGTTCCTCAAAACATTAGAAGTACAACTACCATATAACCCAGCAATTCTACTTCTGGATATATACCCCAAATAACTGAAAGTTGAGTTTGTTTTTTTTTTTTTTTTTTGTCTTTTTCCATGTCCGGCAACGGATCGCAACCCTCAGTGTCGTCCCCGTACCGGACCGGGACCGGCAATGGGATCGCAACCCTCGGTGTTGCCCCCGCGCCTCGCTCAGCCAGTGAGCGGGAACCGGTCTGTATGTGGGATCCGAACCCTCGGCGGGAGCGCCTCCGCACTTCCCAAGCGGCGCACTAGCGCAGTGCGCCACCGGGCTGGCCCGAAACTTGAGTTTTGAAGAGGTATTTGTACTACCATGTTCATAGTGATATTACTTACAGTAGCTAAGAAGCGGAAGCAACTTAGTGTCCATCAATGAATGAATAAGCAAACTGTGGCATATACATACAATGAAATATTATTCAGTCTTAGAAGGAAGGAAATTTTGATTTACATTACAATATACTCATAGATTAACCTTGAGGACTTTATGTTAAGTGAAATAAGCCAGTCACAAAAAGACAAATACTATGCTTCCACTTATGTGAGGCACCTGCAGTATCAAACTCAAAGAGACAGAGCTAGAATGGCTGTTTCCAGGGCCTGGGGGAGGAGGAAATGAGGAGCTATTGTTTCATGTAAATAGAGTTTCAGTTTTACAAGATGAAAAGAGCTATGGAGATGGTGATGATGTTTGCACAACACTATAAATGTGTTTAATACCACTGAATGGTACACTTCAAAATAGTTAAGATGATAATTTTTATATTATGTGTATTTTACCGCAATAAAAAATTGGGAAAAATAAATTGGTTAATATATTTTCAAAATGAGTATAAGTATAAAAATAATCTTAAAACACAAATTTTTGTAGTTCTTCTTACCATATCAGGACCACACACAGAGCCATCTTCTACAAACGTATCATCTCTGTCTTCAGGTCTATAATATGTCGAAACTGAAGGATTTTTACCTGGGTCAGGCAATGCATGATGAGGTCGAAATGTGGACACACATGTTTCATCTAGAACATGTGCGTAAATCACAGATAAATTTGCACGTGATATGAATGTTTTGTGTGGCCAGGCACAAACTAATTTTCCACATAGAAGATTACTAGAAGCACAGGTAGAAAAAAATTTCTCTTGTCATTTATTGAAGTAATGTAGGTTACTAATATAGCAAAATTGAAATAATGCTTTACTAATTTAAATCCAGGTTTCAACAGTTTTTCTCAGTAAATTTTATGAGCACATTGACTTATGTTATAGCTCTTTGTTTTATGAGACAATTTGGCAAGTGAAATATTGGTTTTTACAATCTGGCAGCTCTGATACTTGCTGTTGAAATCTGAGCAAGTGATCACTGGTCTTACTACACTCATTTGATGTATATAAACATATTCTATAATTTATATAATATATATAAACTTGCTAACACAATGTAACTGTTGCTTTAAAATTACAGGCACAAAATACATGTTACTATATGCAATGGATAATATTGTTTAGCTCAGATTATGTAGCAAAGGAAACCTGGCCCCCCAGAATGCCATTTTACTGTGTACAGAATATACTCTAGGGTTTTAGCAATCTATATTTTCCAAAGAAAATTATATTTTCTGAATACATACCCAAATGAACAAAAATCTTTGCCACAGTTTCCATATCTATCTGTTCTGGAATTTATTTCTTCATAACAAGCAAATGAACCACCTCTAGAATCTAAAAACAATAACATAAGTAAATTACAATATAGAATTCAAATTACACTACAGAAATGATAGGTTCAATCTAGAAATTATAATGCGATTTCTAAGGAGGTTTATAAATACCCAGCATTAAAAAGTTGCTGGGGGTAGAGCTAGGATTAAAAAAAGACCTCCTGATTTTAAGCCTTGAAGACTTTGTTCCATTTCAAACAGAAAGTAAACTAAACAGCAATGTTAATATTATAGTTCTGTATTGCTATAAAAATAAACAGCCATGGACCTTAATATTTCCTCTAAATTACTTACTTTCTGCCTTAGTTCCCTACTCAAGTGAAAATATAGTTTACTCTTATTCCAAACAAAATAGTAGAGAAAAAGTATCTATGGTGCAGGATGGATAACAAATCCAAAGAACATTTGATTTATGGCTGAATAGTCCTCCTTTGTGTATATACCCCACATTTTCTTTATCCAGACATCCACTGATGGACACTTTGGTTGGTTCCACGTCTTGGCTACTGTAAATAGAACTGCAATAAAAATGGAGTGTTGGTGTCCCTTGGACATGTTGATTTCCTTTCCTTTGGATATACAACCAGTAGTGATTTAACTCTTTTCGTTCTATACTAGAGTCCTCATTCCTGTTCCCTAGTATCCAAATAATCACTAAATAAGAATTATTGAATTTTAAAATTAGGCAGAATGTCAATGTTCATCTACTTCAGCCCCTTTATATATTTAGTTGTGCCTAATTTGAAAATTATGAAAAATTCAAGTGATTAAATCTCCACTCCTCACAACAAAGAACTATCTGTCCTAAAATATCAATAGTTTTGAGATTGAGAAATCCTCATATAACTGTTGGGTTAGCACTCACATTTGTTTAGGTGCCGTGCAATTCAATTTGGTGATAAATCTCTCTAATAATATATGTAACTTTACAATTAATGAGACTTTCAACCTTCTAGAAGACAAACATGACCACTAACCTAATGACACCCAAACTAGTAATATTTTATATTACACTTTGAATAGGAAGTTTCTGCATCCGCAGAAATAACACTGAAGAGCACACTGTAGAAGTGAGACTTGTACAAAAACCAAAATTTGGTAAGAAACTTAGCACCTAATGACACCCAAACTAGTAATATTTTATATTACACTTTGAATAGGAAGTTTCTGCATCTGCAGAAATAACACTGAAGAGCACACTGTAGAAGTGAGACTTGTACAAAAACCAAAATTTGGTAAGAAACTTAGCAAAATGTGGTACGCTTTTAGTTGAGGTGTCTTTTACTAGTATAATTTTTTTTAAAAGACTACTTAAACTCAAGGCCCTCTACCGTAGGTCTACAAATATCTCTATTTTAAATGCTATTGCTTGATGCATAAGCTATGTCTTTTAATATGACAACCTCATAAGCATATTTTGGTCATGAGCCAACAATTATTTTGGTTGTTTTTTTTGTTTGTTTTTGTGGCTGGCTGATACCAGAATCAAACCCTGGACCATGGCGTTATCAGGGACACACCCTAACTGACTGAGCTAACTGGTCAGCCCATCACACAATTATTTGTATTATGTCTGTAGCATAAGATCTTTATTGATTGTTGCCTATAAATTGTATGTGAGTTTTATGTTGCAAAGCTAATGCCTACTTCAAAATTATATCAAATCCTACTCAAGGACCATTCTAGTTGACCATGACAGGCCACAAATGACCTATTCAAAGAACTGGAGTTAATTTGGATTGAAATACAGCTACCACTAAGGGCAAAGTTTCCTCAACCTTCTCTATGCCCCAAGCTTCAGAGGAGGCTTTCAATATAGGACTGTTTTCCAAAAATAAGTACAAAAGCTGGTTGGTAATCAGATGCAGACATATCATGTCTGACATGCACTAACACATATAGTCACTAGGATTGGACAGACATTTTGAAATCAAAATGCTTTAGATGTCACACTTGCCTCCAAGAAGAAATTTTACTATTTGGAGTGAAGGTTGTTGTACCTATGCCCCTGCAGTTCTCACAAAGGGCCTTAAAACTACTCAAAATCACTGCTAGTCCTAAAGAAACAGTAAATAAGATAAATAACCAGGGGGACATCTGACTGGAAACCCTGTATCTGGCTCTAAGTTTATCTGGCCAGCACTGAGTCCTGGCTTTAGTCGGAACAACATCAGATCACAAATCTGGAGCACTTCTCCATTTCTCCTCATTTCACGGCATCATCTCAGTTATGTTTTACATGCTACTCCATAGCTGTTGTCCTGCCAGATGGTATAAGTAATGATTCTGACAGAAAATCAGAACAAAATTATATTAATTACCAAAACCTGCATCTCATTTCCTCCTTAAATTCCTGGCAGTCATATCAATGCAGACAATATTTAGATAACTCTCCTATGACTTGGTTAAAGAAGCCATAAGGGAGGACTAAGAATAAAAAATTTTAGTCTCCCGAGAACATGAACTTCATATGTCCAGGAAGTTATATATTTCAATGAAGCAAGTGGTCTCTGCATTTACAGGAGCTGTCAGGCTAGACGGGTTGTGAGCTGAAGCCCTCAGTCTTCAGCAAACCCCTTGAAACCCACCTCATCAGTGATAAGCCCTGCTTGGCCCTAATAAAAATCCTTGTTTCCTTTTTAAGTCTAAACTCAACCCCACTACCTCAAATTCTATACAATATTGTGAAAAGCTACATTTGTGCTTGAGATTTCTTCCTGTGGGAATAAGAATTTCATATCAATTCAGAGTATTTTTTGTTTTCCACAATGAAGAAAATCGTGATTTCCTTTAACATAATATACACCAGGCAAGACTTCAGTCATCAACAAATTATGTTTACATTTTTGTTCTAGAGAATTGAATAACAGACTTTGGAATAATTAGAATTTATGAACTAAGAAGAAAATTATGGTCATTACCTCCTCCAACTAAATTTCTACACTGTCTGACAAAAGTTCGACATATTCCATCATAACAGAAGGCTCCACCTGAGTCACAGGAACGTCCATTGTGTGCATAAGTGTTAGGCACACAGTGTGGGTCTTTCCCATTGCAAAATTCAGCAAAATCACATTCATCAGTTGCTTTCCTACAAGGTGTATTAACTGGTTTTAACTAGGAGGGAAGAGGAACATAAGGAAAAATTATATATCAAACGTACTTAAGTTTTCTTTCTCTTTAGGCTCTAAGTTTTCATTATTTTGTTTTTCTTAAGTTGCTAAGAGCAGTAAGAAAATTGTCTTCTTGTTAACTACTTAAACATCACAGAGACTGAATTTCTTGCATCTAAAAAACGTGTAATTTATCAAAGTTTCTACCTGTAAGATAAAAAAATGTGTAATGCTTGTGACAGAAGCTATAAACTCAAAGATAAGAAAACTTAAAAACATAAGAGAATGAAAGACACAAAGTGGAGCTAAGGAATTAATATGAAAATTACTTGTAACCCATCATGGCTATGCTCACACAAGCAGCTTCTTTTTTCTCTGTATACCAACCTTAAAGCAGAAATCAGCAACCATTTTCAAAAAGGATAAATCCACACCACAAACATTTATAAAACAATGTATATTTTTAAAGAATATTTTAAGGACACACAAAAGAAAGTTTAATTTACATATTGTGTAGAAAACAACTTTAAAAAACTACTTCTCCAATTACATAACTCTGATCTCTCCAGTGCTTAATGCTTTATCTGATAGCTTCCAAGGCTTCCTTTCTGTATACGTGCTTTTTCCAATAAATGGTTAACCATCATCTCTACAAACTCTCCTTTCTTCAGTACTAGCCCTAATTCCTCATAACTATCATCATTATTATATGCAAAGTTAAATTTTTTTCTAGCTTTCAAAGATCATGGAGGCCCAGCTTATATAACATTCATTTCCTCAAAATAGGGTTTCTCCATACTTTTTCTCAGGTTGTCAACAAGTATTTTTTTACCTTTAGCAAATCTCACACAAATTTTCCAAGTGATGGATGAGAAGACAAAACACAACATTTACTTTTGTCACCCAAGCCTATGGAGTTAATATTCAACTCAAAATCAGGATTAAAATTCATTCTCAGGGAAAATAAATGTAAGGAGAAATTATTAATACTTGTTTCTCCAGAATTTGCTTCCTTTTACAAATTTGTATAACTGGCAACCTTACTTGTATTCTAATATCTTTTTTTAATTCCTGTGAATACTCAGTTCTGCAAATTCTCTTTGAACCAAGTTTTATCATCTTCCTAGATCCTCCATTAAGAAGTACGGAAAAAAATTTTTTTACATGTGTTCATTTTGAACTTACTTGTATTAGAGTCAATGCATTTAGAATTTTGAAAAATTATATTCTCACAGTGATGGAGTTAAATTAAATCAATTTAATTCTGCTGCTCAAGAACTGCATCTTATGAGCACATCTTATGTTTGAAGGATTTCTTTTCTAGGCTCTCTGATTCATTCCAAAATGACACTGAAACTTTAAAATTTCTGTTTTTGACTTTGTTCTAATTTTTTGTATTTGTTTTTGTTTTTTATTCTCGGCAAGACCCTCTCAGTCATTTCCAAAATGACACTGAAACTTTAAAATTTCTGTTTTTGACTTTGTTCTAATTTTTTGTATTTGTTTTTGTTTTTTATTCTCGGCAAGACCCTCTCAGTCATTTCCAAAATGACACTGAAACTTTAAAATTTCTGTTTTTGACTTTGTTCTAATTTTTTGTATTTGTTTTTGTTTTTTATTCTCGGCAAGACTCTCTCAGTCATTTCTTGTCTGATTCATAGTTAA
Organism: Galeopterus variegatus; assembly: GCF_000696425.1. Lineage (NCBI taxonomy): Eukaryota > Metazoa > Chordata > Mammalia > Dermoptera > Cynocephalidae > Galeopterus > Galeopterus variegatus. The sequence continues at coordinate 33,979 of NW_007733597.1, read as the reverse complement.
GACTGTGAACCTTTGAACAACTGGTCCAGGAATTAGGTGGGTTAATTAATTTTTTAATTTTTTAATTTTTTTTTACAGCTAAAGCACAATAAGGGTTTTTTGTTGTTGTTTGCTTTGGTTTTGGTTTTGGGGGTTATGAATATTCATGGGATACAAAGCTGATTGTCACCCCTCGTGCCCATGACATGGGGGCCAGATTCATACTGGCAGCATGCCCATTACCACAAATTGCATTTGTACCCTGTGTTCCCCACCGAATTATCCCAACCTCCCTCCGCCTCCCTCC
>NW_007733597.1:20599-32693 GCF_000696425.1 Galeopterus variegatus | reverse complement strand
CCTCCCTCCCTCCCTCCCTCCCTCCTTCCTTCCTTCCTTCCTTCCTTTCTTTCTCTCTTAGTTCCCACTTATGAGTGAGCACATGCGGTATTTGTCCCTCTGTGCTTTGCTTATTTCACTCAAAACAAGTTTTTCCAGGCTTATCCATGTTGTTGCAAATGGGAGTACTTCATTCTTTTTTTATGGCAGAGTAGTATTCCATGGTGTCTATATACCACAGTTTCCAAATCCAATCATCCATTGATGGATGTTTAGGTTGGTTCTATGTCTTGGCTATTGTAAACAGAGCTGCAATAAACATGGGAGTGCAGGTATCTCTTTGATGTGGTGATTTCCATTCCTCTGGGTATATATCCAGAACAGGGATTGCTGGATCATATGGAAGATTTATCTGTAGTTGTTTGAGAAACCTCCATACTGTTTTCCATAGTGGTTGTACTAACTTACAGTACCACCAACAGTGCAGGAGTGTTCCCTTCTCTCCACACCCTCGCCAGCATTTGTTATGCTCATTCTTTTTGATTATAGCCAGTCTAACTGGGGTGAGCTGGTATCTCAATGGAGTTTTAATTTGCATTTCCCTGACGACTAGTGATGTTGAGCATTTTTTCATGTACCTGCTGTCCATTTGTATATCTTCCTTTGAAAATTGTCTATTCAGTTCCTTAGCCAATTTTATAATTGGGTTATTTGTTTTTTTACTATATAATTGTTTGAGTTCCTTACCCAACTTATGGATATTAATTGTTTGAGTTCCTTACTCAAATTATGGATATTAATCCCTCCTCAGATGCATAGTTAGAAAATTGTTCTCCCACTCTGTAGGTTGTCATTTCACTCTGTTGATCGTTTCCTTTGCTGTGCAGGAACATTTTATTTTGATATAGTCCCATTTGTTTATTTTTTCTTTTGCTGCTTGTGCTTTCAGACTCTTGTTCATAAAGTCTGTGCCCAGACCTAGCTGCTGGAGTGTTTCACCTATAGTTTCCCTTAGTAATTTTACAGTTTTGGGTCTTATACTTCAGTCTTTAATCCACTTTGAGTTGATTTTAGTGTATAGTGAGAGATGCATATCTAGTTTCATTCTTCTGCATATGGATATCCAGTTTTCCCAGTACCATTTGTCAAAGAGGCAGTCTTTTCCCCAGTGTAGATTTTTGTTGCCTTTGTCCAATATCAGATGGCTATAAACCTGAGGAGTGATTTCTGGGTTCTCAATTCTACTTCACTGGTCTGAACGTCTATTTTTATACCAGGACCATGCTGATTTCACTATGATAGCTTTGTAGGATAATTTGAATTCACGTAGTGTTATGCCTCCAGCTTTATTTGTTTGCTCAGGATAGCTTTGGCTATTCAGGGTCTTTTGTTGTTCCATATGAAAGGTAAGATTGTCTTTTCCATTTCTGCGAAGACTGTCATTGGTATTTTGATATGGATTGCATTGAATCTGTAGATTGCTTTGGGTAGTATAGACATTTTCACAATGTTAATCCTTCCAGTTCAGGAGCATGGAATATCTTTCCATCTTTTTGTGTATTCTTTAATTTCTTTCAGAAATTGTTTGTAGTTCTCATTGTAGAGGTCTTTCACCTCCTTGGTTAAATTGGTCCTTTGGTATTTGTGTGTGTGTGTGAAAATTGTAAATGGGCTTACTTTATTTCTCTTTCTGTTAATTCATTACTTGAGTATATAAATGCAGCTGATTTGGGGGTATTTATGTCATATACCGCAAAGTTACTGAAGTTATTAACCAGCTCTAGAACTTTTTTGATAGAGTCTTTAGGTTTTTCTATATATAGTATCATGACATCTGCAAATAGAGACAGTTTGACTTCATCTTTTCCAATCTGGATTTTCTTTATTTCTTTCTCTTGCCTGATTGCTCTGGCTAGTACCTCCAGTACTACGTTAAACAGAAGTGGAGAAAGTGGGCATCCTTGTCTTTGTCCTGTTCTTAAGGGAAAGGCCCTCAGTTTTTCCCCATTCAGAAAGATACTGGTGGGGCCAGCCCGGTGGCACACTGCTACAGTGCGCTGCTTGGGAGCGCAGCGGCGCTCCCGCCGAGGGTTCGGATCCCACATACAGACCAGTTCCCACTCACTGGCTGAGCAAGGTGCGGGCGCAGCACCAAGGGTTGCGATCCTGTTGCTGGTCCCGGTCTGGTACGGGCACAACACTGAGGGTTCCGATCCGTTGCCAGACACGAAAAAAGACAAAAAAGGAAAAAGAAAAAGAAAAAAGAAAGATACTGGTGGTGAGCTTGTCATAAATGGCTTTTATTGTGTTGAGATACTTTCCTTCTATACCTAATTTGTGGAGAGTCTTTATCATGAATGGATGTTGAATTTTGTCAAAATCTTTTTCATCATCTATTGAGATAATCATATGGTCTTTGTCCTTGAGTTTGTTGATGTCACAAATCACATTTATTGACCTTCGTATGTTGAACCATCCTTGCATCCCTGAGATGAATCCCATTTATCATAGTGTATAATTTTTTTTAATGTGTTGCTGTATTCTGATTGCTAAAATTTTGTTGAGGATTTTTGCATCTATGTTCATCACGGATATTGGCCTGAAATTTTCTTTTTTTGTTGTATCTTTATCTGGTTTTAGTATAAGAGTTATTTTGGCTTCATAAAATGAGTTTGGGAGAGTAACTCCTGTTGCTGTTGTCTGGAATAGTTTGAGGAGAACCGGTAGTAACTCCTCTTTAAAAGTTTGATAGAATTCAGCTGTAAAGCCACCTGGACCTGGATTTTTCTTTTGTTGGAAGATTGCTAATTATCACTTCACCCTTGCTTGTTATTGGTCTGTTCAGTTTTTCTCTCTCTTCTTGGTTCAGTCTTGGTAGTATGTATGTGTCTAGAAACTTATCCATATCTTCCAGATTTTCATATTTGTTGTCATACAGTTATTTATAATAGTCTCTAAAGATTCTTTGTATTTCTGTGGTATCACTTCTTGTTTCCCTTTTCATTTCTGATTTTTGTTATTTGGGTCTCCTCTCTTCTTTTTTTTTTTTCGGTTAACCTAGCTAATGGTTTGTCTATTTTAATTATCTTCTTGAAAAAACAGCTTTTCGTTTTGTTGATATTTTCTTTTGCCTTTTGGGTCTCTATTTCATTTGGTTCTGCTCTGACCTTAATTATTTCTTTCTGTCTACTACCTTGAGGTTTGGATTGTTGTTGTTTTTCAGGTTCTTTGAGGTGAGTGTTAGGTCATTTATTTGAAGGCTTTCCATTCTTTTGATGTAAGCATTTATTGCAATAAATTTGCCTCAGTACTGCTTTTCCAGTCCCACAGGTTTTGGTATGATGTATCTTTATTTTCATTAGTTTCTAGAAATTTTTTGATTTCCTGTTGAATTTCTTCTTAACCCATAGGTCATTCAGGAGCCTATTATTTAGTTTCCATGTATTTGTATAGTTTCTAGAGTTTCTCTTATTATCAACCTCCAATTTTAGTCCATTGTGGTCTGAGAAGATACTTGGAATTATTTCAGTTTTTTTAAGTTTGCTGAGACTATATTTGTGACCTAATATGTGGTCTATCCTGGAGAATGTTCCATGAGCTGATGAGAAGGAAGTATATTCTTTAGTTGTTGGGTGAAATGTTCTGTATATATCTGCTAAGTCCAGTTGGTCTAAGGTGTAGATTAAACCCTGTGTCTCTTTGCTGACTTGTTAACTGGAAGATCTATCCCATTCTAAGAGAGGGTATTCAGATCACCCACTATTAATGTATTAGGGCCTATTTCTAACTTTAGTTCTAAGAGTGTTTGCTTTATATATCTGGGTGCTGCAGTACTGGTTGCATATATATTTATGATTGTTATGTCTTCTAGCTGGATAAATCCTTTTAACATTATATAGTGGCCTTCTTTGTCTCTTTTTATGTTTTTCAGTTTAAAGTCTATTTTGTCTGATATAAGAATAGCTACTCCTGCTTGTTTTTGGTTTCCATTTGCATGGTAAATCTTTTTATCCATCCCTTCACTTTTAGTCTATGTGTCTCTATAGGTGAGGTGGGTCTCTTGAAGACAGCACATACATGGATCTACCTTTTTAATCCAGTCAGCCTGTGTCATTTGGCTGGAGAGTTTAGTCCATTCATATTTAGGGTAGTTATTGACAAGTGTTGCTTAATTACTGTCATTTAATTGCTTCTTGTTTATATGGTTTAAAAATCTTTTGATCATTATTTCCCCTTTTACTTCTCTTCTTCAATGTTAGCCAGAGATTTAAGGTGGGATGATTTAGCTTTTTCTGTTTCTTTCTGGCGTTTTTGTTCTAAATGACGTGCTTTGCTCTTTCTTGTGTATTTGTGATAGTGGTCACCATTATTCAGATTCCAGATGAATGACTCCCCTGAGAATTTCTTGCAGGGGTGGTCATGTGGTGGTGAACTCCCCCAAAATTTGTTTGTGTGGGAAGTATACTATTTCTCCCTCATTTCTGAAATAGAGGCTTGCTGGGAAAGAATTGTTGGCCTATGTTATTTTTCTTTTACAATTTTGAATATATCATTCCACTTTCTTCTGGCCTGTAGGGTTTTAGTTGAGAAGTCTGCTGTTAGTCTGATGGGGTACCCCTAGAAGTGACCTCATGCTTTTCTCTTGCTGCTTTTAGAATTCTTTGTGTTTGAGCTTTGCAAATTTAACTATAATGTGTCTTGGGGAGGATCTTTTTGGATTGAATCTGTTTGGGGACCTGGGAAGTTTTCGTTTAGTATTTCCTTGAATAGATTTTAATACTTTTCTGTTCTCCTCCCCTTTTGGAATACTGACAATTTAGATGTTAGAGCACTTGAAGTTGTCAGCTGTCTCTCTTAGATTTTGCTCATTATTTTTAATTCCTCTTTCCTTTTATTGCCTGCCTGAGTTACTTCAAAAGGCCATCTTCAAGATCTGAAATTCTTTCTTCTGCTTGCTCTACCCTGCTGCTCAAGCTCTCAGTTGTGTTTTTTATTTCACTGAGTGAATCTTTTATTTCTAGAAGTTCTGCTACACTCTTTTTAAAGGTATTAATCTCTTTGTAGACTTCCTCCTTCATATTCTAGATATTTTTCTTGTTTCATTGTGTTCACTAACTGATTCTTCGAGTCTTCCTTTATTTCTTCAAGTTTTCTTAAGAACATTGCTTGGAATTCTTTTTTACACATTTCAAGGATTCCCTGTTCCATAGAGTCTTACATTGCAACATTACTGTATTCTTTCAGTAATGTCATTTCTTCTTGTTTATTTGTAGTTCTAGTATTTTTTCATTGTCCTTTGGTCATTTGGTAGAGAGTTTGCTTCTTCTATTAAACTGAGGTGGGCTGTGGAGTGGCTCTGGCTGCTACTGTGGTGGTGAATTGTCTTTGCTTGACAGTAGGTGTGGTGGTGGTTATGGGTTATGTTAACCCACCTTGTTCCAGAATCTGTGGTCATAGAATGGACCCCCAGCTTGCTCACCCAGGAGGGTCAGGCAGTGGGGGCTGGCACTCCCCTTCAGGTCCAAGGAGTAGGGAAGGGTTGCCAGTGCCACATGGGTCTTCTGGGCTTACCTCAGGTGGGTTAATTTATTGCTTTTGGCCAGCACACCAGCCTTGACTGCATGGTAAAGTACTGTGTATATCGGAAAAGTCATAGTTGGGGCTTTCCACAGCTGTGACCAGGAACTAATAAGAATCATAACCACAATTCTAGTCTCAATAGCAAAGTTGTTGACATATCCCTGGGGATATATGAATCTGGTTTATTCAATTGAAACATTTCCCCTTAGATGTGGCATTGACAAAGAATTTGGTAATCTGCTATAATTATACTTGTGTGTAGCAGGTGACATAGAAATTAGTTAATTTAATTAGTTAATATGGATAATTAAGATGATAATGTCCAATGATGAAAAAATGCAAGAACTGAATGTGCTGGTAATGAGATTATTTTTAAATTAAGAAAAAAAAAAACCTGTTCAGAGGATACATGTTATAGAAAATTTTCAAAAGTGAATTTTATTGGCTGTATTTCATAATGTCTGCAAAAATAAAAAGTCTTAATGGAAGTAATAAAATGAGTTAAAACTTTAATGAAGATAACAAAGACCCACATTTAACTTTTAGAAATTAAAATTATAATATCTGAGATGAAAATACACCAAATAAAATTAAAAGATTAGCAAACTGGGAGAAAAAAAGACTAGTAAGCTTAAAGACATAGTACTATAAACCATTAAAAATGAAAATAGAATATTAGAAAATAGAGCATCAGCGATCGGTGATACAACTTCACACAGCCTATTATATAATATACTTTTAGTGCTCAAAGGAGAACAGAAAGAGATGAAAGTAGAAAAAAACTTGAAAATATAATGACTGAAATTCTTCCAAATTTAAGAAACCTACAGATTCAAGATGCTCAACAAGCCCCAAGCACAAGAAAAATAAAGAGAACCATAGCAAGGTAGATTGTAATAAGATTGCTTAAAACCAATGACAAAGTGAAAAACTGAAAAGGAGCCAGAGGATAAAAGCTACCTTATAAACAGAGGAACAAAGATACGGATAACTGCAGATTTGCCATTGGAAAAAATTCAAGCAAGAAAATAATGAAACATCCTTAGTGTGCCAAAAATAATAAATGGTCAACTATAAACCACATAACAAAAGAAAATATATTACAAAAGCAAAATAAAGACTTTTTTAGACACTCAAAAGCTGGAGGAATTCATCACCTGCAGACCTATGCCATAAGAAATGTTAAAGGAAAAGCTTCAGGCAGAGGAAAATTAGATTAGATGGAATTATAGTTCTACACAGAAAAATGAAGAACACAGGAAATGGTCATTACACAGATAAATATATTAAAATATTTTATCTTTTAATGTCTTAAAAACATAATTGATTGTTTAAACTTAAAAAATAATGTAGTGTGGGTATTATAAAATATCAAAATTAAAATACTTGACAATAATACTGCCAAAGTTGTAAAGGGGAGAAAAAAATATTGTAAATTCTTGTACTATACATAAAATAGTATAATATCACCTGAAGGTACACAGTAATAAATTAAAGTTGTGTAATATGAACACTAAATCAACCATTAAAATAAGAAAACAAAGTTATATCTAATAAGTCAAAAAGGAGATAAAATAGAATCAGCTAAACATTTTAATTAATGTAAAACAAGGCAGAAAAAGTGGGAAAATGGAACAAAATAGATTAGACAAAAATAGCAAGATGGTATATTTGAACCTATCTGTATATTAAAATGTATATTAACATTATATGTAGGTGATCTAACCACCACCTAAAAAAAGACACAAGATGCAAGGCTGTATACAAAGTATGACCCAAGTATATGCTGCTTAAAAAAAATACACTTCCAATATACAGATGAAGGTTGATATAAAATAGGGTGAAAGTAAAATGTTGATGTAAGATGCATCATGCTATATCTATCACTATTTTCAAAATTAGGAATAGTTATTTTAATATTAGAAAAAGCAAATTTCAGAACAAAAACTGCAGTACGTATAAAATATGTCAGTTCAAAATGATTAAGTAATCAATTAATCAAAATGGCATAAAAATTCTCCCCATTTATGTATCTAATAAGAGGTCTTCAAAATACATGAAGCAGCAAACTAATACAACTGCAAAGAATTTCACAGTTTGAGACTTCAATATTCCTCTCTCAGTAACTGGTATAACAATTAGAAGGATGAATAGATCAAAATGGTGGAATAGATGATCCTGAGCATTGCCTCCCCCAACAATCAATTTATGGGTACTATAAAGCAAAGACAGACATCCTAGAGCCGATGGCACTTGGGGAAGAGGAGGAAAGACCCATGGAATTCATGTAGGCATGAGAGGCTGTGGTGAGAGGAAAAAAAAACCACTCCAGTTGTTCCAAGCCCAGCTGCTTCTGGACTGGTGTGGTTGGTACTAGGCAAGGAGCAACTGCAGCTCACAGACCAGCTGAGGAGAGATGAAAAGGCTGCAGCAGCACCCTTTTCCTGAAGTTTCTTGAAGTCTGCGGGGTCAAAGAGGGCTTCAGAGCACACCATAAATCTCCCAGGCCAGCAAAGCCACTAAGGGATTCCCCTGGACCCACACAGAAGCAAGAGGTCACAGCTGACCAGAGGAAAAAGCTACCAAGAGATTGGCGAGTCATGACTCATACACAGTATGCCCCATAGAAAGCATCTGGAGTGTGGGGAAGGCTGACCCAAGAGGGGAACATTGGGACACAGCATAGGCAGCTGATCTGCATTCTGAGCTGCACAGGCACCACTTAGTGGAGACCAGTCAGGGTGATAGAACTGCATGGGGCACAGTTTGCAGAAAAGACTCAGTTCTGAGCCAGAATTTCCACAAATCCTGATAGTTTCTATAATGACCTCACAAGACCCAGAAGTGATTAAAAGGCCAACAGTTAAAATTCAGTACACACAAAAAAGCCTTCCCCAGAGAATCTGCAGCAAAGCAGCAATTTAGCTCAAGCAGAGAGCTCAAATTCTGGTGCCCACAGGAAGTTCCCCAATTTGGCAATTAATCACTGGACAGCAAATTAGTTCCAGTGCAGAGTTTAAGTGGTGGTGATAATAATCCAACACAGAACTAACAAAAAACACAGACCATAGACGAGGCTCTGATATTAACCTGTAAAGGTCTAATACCACAAAAGAATACCTATAAAACCTAGAATAGGTAGCTGTCTCCTCAAACGCCCAGGCATCAATTCAAAGCCACTAAGATTAAGAAAGAACAAAGAAATATGATACTACCAAAGAAAACAAACAAAGCACTAGCAATGTACCTAGAAGAACAGTGGATTTATGAAATGTCTGACAGAGAATTCAGAATAACTGTCTTAAGGAAGTTCAGAAAATCACAAGAAAATGCAGATACAAAAATAAATGATATCTGGAAAACAATTAAGGAAAAGAATGAGACAAAGGAATAGAATCAAAATAGAAATTCTAGAAACAAGTTATCTGAACTGAAAAACTTGATTGAAAGCTCCAACAGCAGACTTGGTCCAACAGAAGAAAGAATCAGTGAGCTTGAAGACAGACATATGAAATTATCCAATTAGAGGAGCAAAAAGAGAAAAGAATGAGGAAAAAATGAAGCAGAAATACAGCAATTGTGGAACTCCCTCAAGAGAAATAACCTCTGCATACTTGGTGAACCCAAAGGTGAGCAAAAAGGAAGAGGCCTAGAAGCACATTCATGGAAATAATGGCTGAAATTTTTCCTAATATGAAGAAAGATGACAGCATCCAGGTACAGGAAGCTGAGAGGTCACCAATCAAATTCAGTCCAATGAGGAACACCACAAGGTACATCACAATCAAATTATTATAAGCAAAAGACAAAGAAAAAATAGTGAAAGCAGCAAGAGAAAAGAAACACATGACATTCAATGGAGTCCAATTCAGCTCTGAGTGGATTTCTCAGTAGAAACCCTACAGGCCATAAGAAAATGGGATGATATATTTAAAATGGTGAAGTAAAAAGACTGCCAGCCAAGAATTCTGTATCCATGAAAACTAACCATCAAATATGAAAGAAAAAAAGGTCTTTCCAAGACATACAAAAGCTAAGGGAATTTAAACTAGACCAGTCTTACAAGAAATGCTAAAGGGAGTTCTTCAGTCTGAAAGACGATGATACTAAAGAGTAGGAAGAAAACCCTTGAAGGTACATAACTCATGTTAAACTAGACCAGTCTTACAAGAAATGCTAAAGGGAGTTCTTCAGTCTGAAAGACGATGATGCTAAAGAGTAGCAAGAAAACCCTTGAAGGTACATAACTCATAGTAAAGTAAGTTCACAGACAACATCGGAATACTCCAATGTTGTAAGAGGTGATGAATAAACCACTTACATCCTAATTATAAAGACTAAGGGACAACCCAACCAAAACAATAATGAATATAACTGTATAAGAGATAGACAATATTAAAAGAAGTAACTTGAAACAACAAAATGTCAAAAACTGAGGGGGGATAATGCCAAAGTGTAGATAGAGTTGGCTTTAGTTTTATTCTTTTTCATATATATCAAAGTTAAGTTTTTACTGGTCTAAAATAATATGCAATAACCATAACATGTTTTTTGTAAGCCTCATGGTAACCATAACACAAAAAGAGACATACAGAAAATAAATAGTGAGAAATAAAAATATACTACAGAAAACCACTCAACCACAAAGGAAGACAGTAAGACTGGAAAAATGATATATAATGCAACCAGAAGAAGAGTAACAAGATGGTAGTAACAAGCCTCTATAAATCATTAATAACTCTTAAGGTAAATGGATTAAATGCCCGAATTAAAAGTCCCAGAGTGGCAGAATGGATTATAAAACTAGAACTGACAATATGCTGTCTACAAGAAACTCACTTCACTTATAAAGACACAAATAAATTGAAAAATGAAGAGATGTAAAAAGATATTTCACACAAATTAAAAGCAAAAAAGAGCAGGAGTAGTCATCCTTATAGCAGATAAAATAGACTTCAAGCCAAGAAAAGTAAAAAAAGATAAGGAAGGTTATTATATAATGATAAAGAGATGAATTCAATAAAAGGGTATAACAATTCTAAATACATATGCGCCCAACACCAGAGCACCCAGTTATATAAAGCAATTACTATTAGACCTAATAGGAGAGAGAGACTCCTACACAATAATATCTGGGGACTTTAACACCCCACTTTCAGCCAAAGACAAACCTTCCAGACAGAAAACTAACAAGGAAACATCAGAATTAATCTGTCCTCTAGACCAATTAGACCTAACAGACATATACAGAACATTTCATCCAACAGCTGCAGCACAAACATTATTCTCAGTACCACACGGAACATTCTCTAGAATAGACCATATGTTAGGTCAGAAAACAAAACTCAAAAAAAATTTTAAAAATTGAAATCATATCAACTACCTTCTCCAACTGCAATGAAATTAAACTAGAAATCAAAAACAAAAGGGACACTGGAAACCATGCAAATACATGGAAATTAAACAATATGCTTCTAAACTATGAATGTGTCAAAGAAAAAATCAAAAAGGAAATTAAAAAATGCCTGGAGATGAGCTGGCCCCATGGCTCACTCAGGAGAGTGCAGCGCTGGTAGCGCCGAGGCCGCTGGTTCAGATCCTATATAGGGATGGCCAGTATGCTCACTGGCTGAGCGTGGTGCAGACCACACCATGCCAAGGGTTGCGATCCCCTTACTGGTAAAAAAAAAATAAAAAAAATGCCTGGAGACTAACGAAAATGAAAATATTACATACCAGAACCTAAGTGATACATCAAAAGCATTTCTAACAGAGGTTTATAGCAGTAAATGCTAGATCAAAATAGAAGAAAAACTTCAAATAACCTAACATTGCATCTTAAAGAACTAAAAAAAAAGAAAAGCCAAACCCAAAATCAGTAAAAGGAGAAAAATTCTAAAGGGAGTGCTTCAATCTGAAAGACTCTTATTACTAACACAAAAACATATGAAAGTATAAAACTCACTGGTAAAAGTAAGTACACAGTCACATTAAGAATACTCTAATACAGGAATGGTGGTGTGTGAATCACAGTATTTGTCGTTTAAAAGACAAAACTATTAAAATAATACCTACAATAATTTGTGAAGGAACACACAATATAAAAATGTAAATTGTGTCAACAAAAACAAAACATGGAGGGCTGAAGTAAAATTATGTTGAATTTTTTTAAATGCAAGCAAAGATAGGTTGTTAATTTAAATAGCCTCTTATAACTATAAGATATACCAATGTTAGCATTTTTGTAACCACAAAGCAAACCTTATACTAGATACACAAAAGACTTAAAAAATAAATCAAAACATGCCACTAGAGAAAATCATCTAATCCTAAAGTAAGATATCAAGAGAGGAAGAAAAAAATTATCTCAATATAACCAGGAAACAATTTTTTTAAATGGTAGTAGTAAGTCTCTACATACCAATAATTACCTTGAATGCAAATAGATTAAATTTACTAATAAAAATATACAGAGTGGCTGAATGGACTTTTTATTTTTATTTTTATTTATTTTTTTTCCTTTTTCTCTTTTTTC
>NW_007733597.1:19027-20501 GCF_000696425.1 Galeopterus variegatus | reverse complement strand
CAGCCAGTGAGCGGGAACCGGTCTGTATGTGGGATCCGAACCCTTGGCAGGAGTGCCGCCACGCTCCCAAGCGGCACACTGTAGCAGTGCGCCACCGGGCCAGCCCATGAATGGACTTTTTAAAAAAGACCCAACTATATGCTGCCTACAGGAAATTCACTTCAGCTTTAAGGACAACATAGACTAAAAGGCAAGGGATGGAAAAAGATATTTCATGCAAATGAAAAGCAAAAAACAACAGGGTCAGACAAAACAGACTTTAAGTCATAAACCATAACAAGAGACAAAGAATGTCATTTTACAACAATAAATGGGTTATTTCATTAAAAGGATATAACAATTGTAACCATCCAACTTTGGAGCACCTAAAGATATAAAGAATTATTAATAAATCTGAAGAGAGAGAGAGACTGCAATACGATACTTATAACAGACTTCAATACCCCACTTTCAGCACTGGACAGATTATCCAGACAGAAAATCAATAAGGAAACATTGGACTTAAACTATGCTTTAGATCAAATGAGCCTAACAGACATATAAACAACACTCCATTCAACAGCAACAGAATGCATATTTTTCTCAAGAGCATATGGAACACTCTACAGGATAGATCATATGCCAGGACAACAAAACAAAGTCTTAGCAAATTTAAGAAGATTAAAATAATATCAAGTATCTTTTCCAATCACAATGGTATGAAACTAGAAATCAATAACAGGAAGAATGTTGCAAAATTTACAGATATATGGAAATTAAATTTTTTAGCTCCCACCTCATGAGGACATGTGGTATTTCTCTGTGTCTGACTTATTTCACTTAACGTGATTTTCTCCAAGTTCATCCATGTTGTTGTGAATGACAGAATTTCATTCTTTTTTATGGCTAAGTAGTATTCCCTTATATATATATATACACCACATTTTCTTTATTCAAAGAAAGAAAGAAAAGGAAGGAAGGATGGGAAAAAGAAAGGAAAAAAGAAAGAAGAAACAAACGAGCACAATAATTTGTTGAACTTTCACAAGGAGAGAACAGAACTGTGGTTACTAGAGGTGGGAAAGGGAGAGGGAGATGAGGGTTAAGGAGAAATTGCTTAAGGGACATGAAGAATGAGTATATTTTGCAATGATGAATATGCCAACTATCGTGATTTGATCATCACTTATCGTACACAAATACTGATAGTCAACTCTGTACCGCACAAATATGTATAATCAATTGTTTCAATTTTTAAAAATTAAAGAAATTAAACAACATACTTCTAAACAAACAGTAGGTCAAAGAAGAAATTTAAAAGGAAATTTTAAAGTATCTGAGACAAACAATAATGGACACAACACAGTATACTAAAACTTATGGGATGCAGCAAACGCAGTTCTAATAGCAAAGTTTGCAGCAATAAATAAACATCTATGTCAAAAAAAGATATACAAGGGCCGGCCCGTGGCTCACTCGGTAGAGTGTGGTGCTT
>NW_007733597.1:14088-18578 GCF_000696425.1 Galeopterus variegatus | reverse complement strand
TTTAAAAAAAAAAAAAAAAAAAAAAAAAAAAGATATACAATAATCACCCTAATTTTGCACCTCTAGGAACTAGAAAAAGAACAAACTAAGGCCAAAGTTAGTAAAAGTAAGGAAATAAGCAGAGAAGAAATAAATGAAACAGAGATTAGAAAAATAGCAGAGAAACATCAATGAAACTAAGAAACATTTGTTAAAGGCCCTAGACTTTGCTAAGTTAAATTTGAACTTGTGGATTTTTGTCTACTAGAATAGAAAATAATTTCTATCATTTAGAAAAGGTATCCAAATAAGTTATTGTCTATTGCCCAAATGATATTTAACAGTTTTGAACACAGCAATGTTATCCTAACATTCTTTTTTCCCCAAAATGCCTATAAATATATAGTTTCCTACATACTCTTGGACAAGACCATTCTTCCTAGTTTCGTCATTAGAGTAGAATAAAATTTTGACATGTTAAATTTACATTATGAGGATAGCCTTTTTAACTTTTTGAAAATTATACTTTGTTCACAGTCAATCTATTACTTCTGCTCATTTGTGTATGTGTGTGGGTCCAGAAATCTGTGGTAAAATCAATATTAAAGATATTATTAAAATAATAATTTACTGAATTAGTATATTGTGTTTCTAAAAAACAAATAATGTTAGTGTATATCTTATAATTGTACCACAAATATACACCTGTTGAATTGTTAGGGAAAACATTATTAAGGCTCCAAAGGTTAGGAAATTATGAGCAGGTGATGTGACTTGACAGGATGACTAAAGGAAATTTAAATCCAAGTATTTGGATTCCAATTGTTTTACTATGTCACATAGTTTCATATAATGTGAAATTATCTTCAATAACACATCTATATTCTTATTTTTTTTTATTCATTTAAATTTTTATTTTTTATTATACAGACATGTGGGGAACAATGTTGATTTTCAACAATTGTGTACAATGTGTGGTGGTTAGATCCATATAGTCAGCTTTTTCATCGTTACAATATGCAATCATTCTTTGTGTCTGTTGGCCAATTCCTCATTCGCCTCCTTCCCTCTTCCCCTCCACTCCCCTTTCCGACTTCTAGTTTTCTAAAAGTTCAACATATTACTGTGATTATTGTTTCTTTGTTTCTTTCTCTCTGTCTCTCTTTATTGTTCATTTGTTTATTTATGGATTCAGCTCTCGGTTATGAATAAGAACATGCAGTATTTCTCTTCCTGTACCTGGGTCGCTTCACTTAGAATAATTTTTCCCAGGTTCACCAGTGTTGCTGCAAATGGTAGAATTTCATTCTTTTTTATGGCTGAGTAGTACTCCATGGTGTATATATACCACAGCTTCCTTATCCAGTCATCGATCAATGGACACTGAGGTTGGTTCCAATGCATCACTATTGTAAATAGAGCTGCAATATACATGGGAGTGCAGGTGTCGCTTCTACCTGATGTTTTCCTATCTTCTGGATATCTCCCCAAGAGTGGGATTGCTGGATCATATGGAAGTTCTATCTGTAGTTGTTTAAGGAACCTCCATTCTGTTCTATAAATTAGTACTAATTTGTAGTCCCACCAACAGTGCAGGAGGGTTCCTCTCTCTACACATTCTTGCCAGCATTTGTTATTCTCTGCCTTTTTTATAGTAACCAGTCTGATTGGAGTGAGGTGATATCTCAAAGTGGTTTTAATTTGCATTTCCCTGACGACTAGTGATGTTGAGCATTTTTTCATATACCTGTTGTGTCGGGCCTTAAAAACTAACACCACCTTAAGTGACATTACAAGCGGCACCATTATGGGCCCACAAGGGCATATTAATGTGGCAGCCTAAGATGGCACCAGGAGGAAGTAGGGTGGGGGTGTCTGCGGGAACCTTGCCTAAGCCCTTATTGGCCAAATACGTGCTTCTGCACTCACGAACACAATAGCTAGGCATTGAGACAGGATGCATGCCATTGACCTTTAAGCTGATTGGATTATGTTAAAACCTCCCCTCCCTATCTGCCTATAAAAGCAAGTGCTTGTGTGATAATAAACGGAACTGCTCGACAGAACCCCCGCCATGTCTGAGTGTCCCTTAACGGGGCTGGTTTGGGGCCTGCAGTTGTGCTCACCTCTCTTCATGGCTCTCTTCCCCCGTCTCCTTCCAAAGGGGACTGGAGGGAAAGAGGAATACTGGGCCATCCACTCACCCACCGAAAGGAATGAGGCTAGGGCTGTTCGGGTCGGCTGGCGGCAGACCCGACACTGTTGGCCATTTGTATGTCTTCCTTTGAGAAATGTCTATTCAGCTCCTTTGTCCATTTTTTTAACTGGATTATTTGGGGTTTTGCTATAAACTTGTCTGAGCTCTTAGTATATTTTGGATATTAATCCCTTGTCAGATGTGTATTTTGGAAATATTTTCTCCCATTCTGTAGGATGTCTTTTCATTCTATTGATTGTTTCCTTTGCTGTGCAAAAGCTTTTTAGTTTGATATAATCCAATTTGTTTATTTTTCCATTTGTTTCCTGTGCTTTTGGAGTGTTATTCATAAAGTCATTCCGTCATTCCACAGTCCTCAATCCTGGAGCATTTCCCCTTTGTGTTCTTCTAGGAGTTTTAAAGTTTTAGGCCTTATTTAGGTCTCTAATCCATTTTGAGTTGACTTGGGTATATGGTGAAAGATATGGATCAAGTTTCATTCTCCTACAAATGGATATCCAGTTTCCCCAGCACCATTTATTGAACAAGCAGTCTTTTCCCCAATGTATGTTCTTGGTGCCTTTGTTGAAGATCAGTAGGCTATAAATATGTGGGTTGATTTCTGAGTTCTCTATTCTGTTCCATTGGTCTATGTGTCTGTTTTTATGCCAGTACTATGCTGTTTTTTGTTACTATAGATTTTTAATATAGTGTGAAGTCAGGAAGTGTAATTTCTACACCTAAAAAGAGATAGGCTTCAATATGGTAATAGTTGGGTACCCGAACGTTGCCCTCTCAACACTGGACAGATCACCTAGGCAACAAATCAATAGGGAAACACAGGATTTAAACTACACTCTTAACCAACTGGACTTGGTGGATATACATAGAACATTTCACCCAACAATCAGAGAATATACACTCTACTCAACAGCACATGGAACATTCTCCAAGATAGATCACATATTAGGTCACAAATCAAGTATCAACAAATTTTTAAAAATTAAAATCATTTCATGCATCTTCTCAGACCACAAGGGATTAAAACTAGAAATTAATAACAAACAAACCTTTAGACATCACACAAATACTCAGAAATTAAGCAACATGCTTCTGAATGACATATGGGTTAAAGAAGAAATCAAACAGGAAATCAAAAAATTTCTCAAAGCTAATGATAATAACACTTATATTCTTATTTACTTTTTCTGTTTAGAGATAGCAAGTGCTTCATTTACATACTAGACCATGATTCCATCCTTTCTACAATACTTATTCTTATAACTTCAAAGTCATGATCTTAGTGGATATTTTCAATATTGCCCTCAGCTTACAAATATGTTCACATCATTTTTTCCTTTATTATCAACATCACACAACTTTTGAGTCTACAATCACTGAATCCAGGAGAAACAAGTCACTTGGCCAAAAGTTAGGAATTCACCTTCATCAGGGTGACCTTCTGCTTTAATAACTTTATTGAGGTATTATTTATAATTTATATACCAGAAAAATAACCTGTTTAAGTATACATTTCAGTGATGTTTTAGGTAAATTTATATAGTTGTGCAACCACCATAACTCAAATATATTATTCCACTTTCTGTTGCTGATAAGAGAATTCCTGAAACTGGGTAATTTATAAAGGAATGAAATTTATTTCCTACAGTTTCAGAGGCTGGGAAGTCTAAAGTCCAGGGAACACACCTGGTGAGGGCTTCTTATACAGCAACTCAGGGTATCACATAGCAAGAACGAGCTGAGCAAGAGTGCTAAGATTTTCATTTGCTCTCCTTTTAAGACCATTAGAGCCATGCCCATGGCCACCCATTAAATCATCAATCCATTTCTCCATACATGGATCAATCCATTCACTAGGGTACTGTCCTCAAAACCTAAAGAGGACCAGGCTAGAGAAAGCCTTTCACCTCATAAAGCCCCCACCTTTCAATTACCATAATAGGATTTCCCACCCTCTTAGCACTGTTACAGTGGAGGTCAAGCTTCAATTAGTTTGGGGGGGATATTCAGTCCACAGTATTCTGCCTCTGGCCCCCCAAAACTCATGTACATCTCACATAAAAATACATTCACTTCTTTCCCATAGCCTCAAAGTCTTATCTTGTCCCAGCACCAATGCAAAGTTCCAAAGTCTTATCTGGGGAGCAATGTCCCAAGGTGGCCCTGGGCAGCAAGCCAGTGGAGGGTGCCTCAGATGTGTTTCCCAAAACCATCCTGTCTTCCTAGGCCTCTGAGCCTGTGATGGAAGAGGCAACCTTGATCTCTGGAATGCCTTTGGGTTCTTTTTAAAATT
>NW_007733597.1:12276-13418 GCF_000696425.1 Galeopterus variegatus | reverse complement strand
GGAGGTCAAGCTTCAATTAGTTTGGGGGGGATATTCAGTCCACAGTATTCTGCCTCTGGCCTCCCAAAACTCATGTACATCTCACATAAAAATACATTCACTTCTTTCCCATAGCCTCAAAGTCTTATCTTGTCCTAGCACCAATGCAAAGTTCCAAAGTCTTATCTGGGGAGCAATGTCCCAAGGTGGCCCTGGGCAGCAAGCCAGTGGAGGGTGCCTCAGATGTGTTTCCCAAAACCATCCTGTCTTCCTAGGCCTCTGAGCCTGTGATGGAAGAGGCAACCTTGATCTCTGGAATGCCTTTGGGGTCTTTTTAAAATTATCTTGATGATTCCTTCTTTCTGCCCTAATCTCCTTAGAAAAAGGTCACTGGGATACACCCTTTAACCCTTTTCACTTTTTATGTGGCCATGCTGAGAGTTTACCAATTTTTTACCCTCTGCTTCTCTTTTACTTATAAATTCTGCCTTTGTGTTACGCCTTTGCTGTTGTAAATCAGCACAGGTTGTTAGAAGTATTCACGCAGCTGCCTGAATGCTTTGCTGCTTAGAAATTTCTGCCAAATACTCTGGTTCATCACAAAAAAGTTGTGTGTTCCATAAGACTTTGGGGCATGAACAGAATGCAACCTAGTTCTTCGCAACTCTATAAGAAAGGTGACTCCTACTCCAGTTTTCAATAAAGTTTTTTTCATTTCCATATGAGACCGTTTCAGTATGACCTTTACTGTCCATATTTCTATCAGCATTGTGGTCACGACCATTTAAGTAGTCTCTAAGACAGTCCAAACTTTCCCTGGTCTTCTTCTGTCCTAAGCCCTCACCGGAATTTAGGCTTTCTCTAGCCTACTTCTCCAAATTCTTCAAGCCTCTGCCCATCACCCATTTCCAAAGCCACTTCCACATTTTCAGGTATTCGTATGAGCGACACCCCACTTCTCAGTACCAATTTTCTGTATTAGTTCGTTTCTGCTACTTGTAACTAAATACTTGAAACTGGGTAATTTACAAAGAAATGAAATTTATTTCTTGTAACTAAATACTTGAAACTGGGTAATTTACAAAGAAATGAAATTTATTTCTTGGGAGGCTGGGAATTCCACAGTCCAGGGGGTACATTTGGTGAAGGTGTCAAATGGTGAG
>NW_007733597.1:8860-11327 GCF_000696425.1 Galeopterus variegatus | reverse complement strand
TTCTGCCATTTGCAGCAACATGGATGAACTTAGAGAAAATTATGTTAAGTGAAATAAGCCACGCACAGAAAGAGAAATAACATTCTCACTTGCTCTCCTTTTAAAACCATTCAGAACAACATCCATGACCACTCATTAAACCATCAAACCATCAACTCCAGAAAGGATCAATCCATCCACTAGGGCACTGTACTCACAATCTAATCGCCTCTTAAAGACCCCACCTTTTAATTACCATAATAGAGTATCCTACCCTCTTAACACTGTTACAATGGCAGTCAAGCCTCAGTGAGTTTGGGGGGGATATTCAATCCACATCAACAAATTTAGAACATTGTTATTACTGTATAATAATATCCCTTGTACCCATTTACAGTTAGTCTCCATGCCTGCTGCTAGCCCAAGGTAATCGTTAATCTACTGACTGTCTCTATAAGTTTGCTTGCCTTTTCTTGACATTTCCTATACATGGAATCATACAATACATCATTTCTCATACTTAGCTTCTCTAGCAAAGTAATTTTTTTGCGGTTGTAATATGTCCAGTTTTATTGTTCTATGGTATTCCATTGTATAGACATATCACAGGATTTTATCAATTGCTTTGTAGATATTTAAGATGTTTTCCAATTTTGGTCAATGAATAAAGTTGTAATGGAAGTTTTTTTCTGGACATGTTTTCATTCCTCTTCAGTTGATACCTAGGAGTGGAATCCTTGAGCCAAATGATAAATTTATGTTTAACTGTTTAAGAGACTATCAAACTGTTTTCCAAATTGGCAACACCACTTTAAATTCCTGCTAGCAATATAGAAGAGTTTCTATTTCTCCACATCCTCACCAATATGTTCTTTTCTATCTTCTGATTACGGTTCTTCTTGTGGGTGTCTAGTAGTATCTTATTGCAGTTTGAACATGCTTGTCCCTAATGGCTAATAATGTTGAGCATCTTTTCATCTACTTATTTTGTGTACCTTTGTATATATTTCATACATCTTTTTATATAACTTTGTATATATTTGCATTTCTTCTTTGATAAAATGTCTACTCAAATATTTTTTACATTTTTATTAATGTTGTTTGTCTTCAATTATTGAGCATTAAGCATTATTAATAGATTCTTTATACAAGTACTATATCAGAAATATAATTTGCAAATATTTTCTCCCCACCTGTGGCTTGCCTTTTCATTGTCTTAGTGGCGTTTTTAGAGGCACAAAAGTTTTTAATTTTGATAAAGCGCTATTAATCAATTATTTCTATTATAAATCATGCTTTTGTATCTTAGAATTCTTTGCCAAATACAAGATCATGAATATTTTTTCTATGTTTCCTTCTAACAGATTTATAGCTTTAACTCTTACACTGAAGTTTGTGTTCTATTTTGAGTTAAATTTTGTGTATGGTGTGATATGAGGGTCCTAATTAATTTTTTCTGTGGATATTCAATTCTCTCAGCACCATTTATTGAAAAGACTATCTTTCCTCTATCACATTTCCTTGGCACATTTATCAAAACTCAATTGAAAGTAAGAGTTTATTTTTGTACTCTTGATTCTGTCACATTGACTTACACATTTATTCTTATGCCAGTACCACACTGACTGGATTATTTTAGCTTTGTAGTAACTTTTGAAATATAAAAAGTGACTCCACCAATTTTGTTCTTTTTCAAGATTGTTTTGGTCTTCTGGCTCTCTTACATTTCCACGAAGAGTTTAGGATTAGCTTGTTAATTTCTACAAAGAAATCTGCTGAAATTTTACTAAAGATTGTCTTGAGCCAATAGATCAATTTGAGGATATGCAGAAAAAGTTATCATAGCAGGCCTAAGACTGTCCCAACACTTCCTTACTAATAAAGAGTCACTCACTGTGCCTGGACTGTTTACTAAGCATTGTTTATTATAAATGCCTGATTTTCTTCTGGACATTTGGTAAATGCTAGGCAGAGGGTGCCTACATGACCAGCCCCCAATAAAGGTCTTGGGCTCCAAATCTCTAATGATCTTTTCTGGCAGTCAATAATCCACACATCATAATTTATTGCTGGAGGAATTAAGTGCATCTTGTACGACTCCATGG
The DNA here is from genome assembly GCF_000696425.1 of Galeopterus variegatus. Lineage (NCBI taxonomy): Eukaryota > Metazoa > Chordata > Mammalia > Dermoptera > Cynocephalidae > Galeopterus > Galeopterus variegatus. The sequence goes on along the minus strand of NW_007733597.1, from coordinate 9,243 downwards.
AAAAAATCACTCTTGGAAGCTGTGCCAGTTTTGTCCACACTTCACCCACGTGCCTTTTTCCTTTGCTCATTTTGCTTTGTATATTTGTTCTGTGATAAATCATAGCCATAAGTACACTATATTCCGAGTCCCGTTAGTCCTCCTACTGATTTATTGAACTTAGGGATAGTACTGGAGACCTCAGATACAGGGAAGAACTGCCATCTTAAAAATACTTAGTCTTCCAATTTGTTCACATGGAATATCTCACCATTTATTTCGATTTTTTTATTTTTCTCATCAGTTTTGTTGCTTGTGTGTATATTTTGCATTTTTTAATTAACGTATTCTTAAATATATTATTTTTGATGCTATTGTAAATGGAATTATTTTTATTTCATTTT
>NW_007733597.1:5524-7486 GCF_000696425.1 Galeopterus variegatus | reverse complement strand
ATAATCCTTTTTATGTGTTTCTAGATGCTGTTTGCCATTTTTAAAGGATTTTTGCATTCATATTCATCAGGGATATTGGTCTATAGTTTTCTTGTGATGTTCTTTGTTGGGCTTTGGTATCAGGGTAATACTGTCCTCATAGAATGATTTTACAAGTGTTCCTTCTATTTTCTGGAAGAGATTGTGGAGTATTGGTATTATATTTTTGTTTTAAAATGTTGATAGAATTCACCAGTGAAGCCTTCTGGACCTGGGCTTTTCTTTGCGGGAAGATTTTAAATTACTAATTCAATTTTTTTTACTTCTCTGTTTAGATTTTCTATTTCTTTTTTAATCAGTTTTAGTAATTTGAATCTTTCTATGATTTGCTCTATTAATTCATCTAAATTGTCTAATTTGCTTATATATGGTAGATTAGTATACTTTCTCTTTTCTTAAAAAATTCTTTAAGGTCAGTGCTAATGGCCTCTTTTCATTACTAATTTTGATTATTTGATCTTTGGTATTAGTCTAGGTAAATGTTCGTCAAATTTTGTTGATTTTTTTTAAATAAGCAACTTCTGCTTTCATTGATATCCTCTCTAGACTTTATATATTTTTCTTTATACTTGCCTTGCATTTAATTTGCTCTTTTTTTTTTTTGAGACTTTTAAGGTGAAAGCTTAGATTATTGATTTAAGATGTCTTGTTTTTTCATATTTGTTTAAATCTAAAAGTTTCCCTCTAAGCATTGCTTTATCTGCATGCCATAAATTTTAATGGTACCATTTAGTTTTTGTTCAATTCAAAATATTTCTTTTTATTATTACTAGCATATTCATTATTACAAACTGTGATTTTTTTTAATGTCCCTTCCCTGATCTATCATTCCCCAAACCACCTCCCTCCATGCACCCATCTCTAGTATCCTTAGATTTGCTCTCTCCTTCTAAAAGTTCAATGTATCGTTGTGGTCCTCCATCCCTTCCTCCCTTTCCTTCCTTTCCTTCATTATGGTCCTTCCGTCCCTCCCTTCCCTTCCTTTCTCATGGTCCTTTCTTCTTTGTGGTCCTTCCTTCCCTCCTTTCCTTCCTTGTGATTCATCCTTGTAGTAATTTCAATTTTTTCAAATTTGCTAAGAGTTGATTTTTGACCTAACATGTGGTCTATCCTGGAGAATGTTCCATTTGCTGATGAGAATAATGTGTATTCTCTAGTTGTTGGATGAACTGTTCTGTAGATGTCTGTCAGGTCCAATTAGTCTACGGTATAATTATTAATCTAAGGTTTAGTATTAATCTCTTTGTAAATTTCCTCCTACATATCCTGGATATTTTTTCTTGCTTCATTGTGTTCTCTAATTGAGTCTTCTCTTCTTTCTTTGAGTTTTCTTAAGATCAGTACTTGGAATTTCTTTTCACACATCTCAAGGGTTTCCTGTTCTATGAGGTCTGGTACTTGATAATTACCATATTCCTTTGGTGGTGTCATATCTTCTTGTTTATATGTAGTTCTAGTATTTTTTTGTTGGTGTTTGATCATTTGGTAGGACACTTGTTTCTTTTATTACTCTAGAGTGGGCTATGAGGGGAAAGACTTCCTTCTCTATTTGTAGGCTCTGCTGGTGACTTTTCTAATATCAGTGGAGATGTCTGTGCAGTGGGTTGCTTCTGCTCCTGTTTAGTCCGTGGGTGGGTCTCTCTGGGACTCAGACATATGCTGGCAGCTGCGTTGTGAGTGGTGTATGGGACCTGCACTTATCTGGGCGTCCACTTGTTTGTTGGGCAGGCCTCTCCCCAGTTTATAATATTTCTAACATCCCTTGTAATGTTTCCTTTGACACGTTGGTTATAGAGAAATATGTTTTTTAACTCCTAATACCTGTGGATTTTCAGAATTTTTTTATTTTGTTGATTTCTAATTTAATTTTGTTGTGGTAGAGAATATACTTAGTATTACTTCAGTCATTGAATATATATCAAC
>NW_007733597.1:0-5186 GCF_000696425.1 Galeopterus variegatus | reverse complement strand
TTAATTTTGTTGTGGTAGAGAATATACTTAGTATTACTTCAGTCATTGAATATATATCAACACTAGTTTTACAGCCTACCATATGGTCTATGCTCAAAGTTGTTCCATGTATGCTTGCAAATAATGTGTATTCTGCTCTTACTGGGTGGAGTGTTTATTAGACGTCAATTGGATCAAAAATTTTAATAGTAAGTTTAAAGTGTTCTGTATCTTTATGATTTTCAGTATGGTTGTCGGAAATCCTGAGCCTGAAAACCCAGTGAAGATACACCCAGACTCCTTACACAAAGAAACTGTGAGAAAAATGATTGGGGTAATTTGCTTTGCTATGACCTTACATAATCTCATATGACCTTTGCCTGCCTCTCTGACCCCTTATATCTTAGTATGGGCTCTCCATAAAACAGAGCTTAAGAAAAAACTTGCTATCTTAATGTTTCATTAGAGTTTGGGAGCCTGGGGAAACAAAAGCAAAACAAATACAAGGTGGTGATTTACCAAGCTGGCCAATGCTTTACCAAAAATCCTATGTAGTTGCTCTCTCAGGGGGTTTACCTCCAGAAAGAGCATATGAAACATTCTATCTCAAAACAATATATCATTAGAATTGAGCAGAAAAACATGGTAGAGCACATCTGGGTGGTCACATAGACTCTGGTAGCACATCTGGTTGGTCACATAGACTGGTAGACTCTCTCCTACCATTACACTACAGCAAATCTGTTGGCAAATTAAAGGGGCTTGAAATTCATATTGCAAGTGAAATATTCATTTCTACAAAGTGATGTATTTGAGGTTTATTTTATTGCCTTTAAAACGGAACCCACTCACAAAATTTTTGATTTCTCAATCATATTTTAGAATGTGATTCTAAATCACCTTACCTAAATATGGTTTGATTAGACATTTTTACCAGAGAACACATACTTTAGGAATAAATGCTAATTATGCAGTTTTTCTTTAATTAGTAGCACTGAGTAAAAAATCATGGATGAACAATTCTGGTCACACAAATTAGGTCCAGTATGACATTCCTCTCCCTATCATGTATTAAATAAAAGAAAAAGACTTTTTTTCCCTTTATGCATATGTTATTCTCAAAATCTTTCATTGTTTAATTTATTGCCTAAAGTTTCTACACCAATTCTTCCTTTTGTCATTAAGGTTTTATAGTTCAAATGTCCATATTCACAGAGGCAGCCCACGTTTACCCTGGCTAAAATACCCACTCACTCACTTTTTATTCTATTATCCTATATTATTTTATTTTTAAATCACATCATTATCTGAAAATACCTTGTTAAATGTTTGTTTATACGTTCATTATCTTTAAACCTCACAATACACAGTGAAGGGTAAAGTATTTCCTGAAAGAGCAATTTTAAAATGCAAACTGCAAATACACATCTGCTCCTAATATCAATCTTTTATTTTTCCAAATTTCACTGTTTATTAATTGACATGTAATAATTGTACATAATTATGGGGTACAGAGTGATATTTTGATACATGTATACAATATGTAATAATCAAATTAGGGTAATTAGCATATCCATCACCTCAAACATTTATCCTTTCTTTGTGTTAGAAACATTCAAAGTCCTCTCTGCTGGCTATTTACACAACAAACTATTGTTAACTATAGTCACCTAGTGGGGCTATAGAACACTAGGACATATTTTTCCTATCTAACAGTAAGTCTGTATCTGTTAACCCACCTCTTCACCCTATGCTTTGCAGCCTGTAGTAACCACAGTTCTACTCTCTACTTCTGTAAGCACAAGTTTTTTAGCTCACACATATAAGTGATAAAATGTGGTATTTCTCTTTCTGTGCCTTACTTATTTCACTTAATATCTTCAGTCTCATCCATATTGCAACAAATGACAAGATTTCATTCTTTTCTATGGTTGAATAGTACTCCATTGTGTATGTATACCACAATTTCCTTATTAATTTATCTACTTANCGGACACATAGGTTGATTCCATATCTTGGCTATTGTGAATCATGCTACAATAAACATGGGACTGCAGATATCTCTTCAGTGTACTGATTTCCTTTTCTTTGGATAAGTAGCTAGCAGTGGAATTGCTGGATTATATGGTAGTTCTATATTGTAGTTCCTTTTCTTTAGATAAGTAGCTAGCAGTGGAATTGCTGGATTATGTGGTAGTTCTATATGGTAGTTTTTTTGAGGAACCTTCTGATAAAGTTTGGATGTTATTTTCCCCAAAAAACTCACATGGATATCTGATCCCCAATGTGGCAGTGTTGGGAGACATAGGGGCAGATACCTCATGAATGGATTAATGCTCTCCCTGGGCAGTGGGGGTAGTGAGTTCTCACTCTATTAGTTCACATGAGAACTGGTTGCTTAAAAGACCCTGGCTTCTCCCCTCTCTCTCGCTTCCTCTCACCATGTGATCTGCTTGTACTTGCCAGCTGCCTGCCCCTTTCTGCCCTGAGTAGAAGCAGCCTGAAACCTGCACCAGATGCAGCTGTTCCAGAATCATGAGCCAAATAAACGTCTTTTCATTATAAATAAGCCAGTTTCAGGTATTCTTTCAACACCAAAACAGACTAATACACCTTCATACTGTTTTTCATAATGGCTGTTCTAACTTTTGTCAGGAAACTCACTGACAAAAGTATGTGAGTTTCCTTTTCTGCACATCCTCACCAGCATTTCTTATTTTTTCTCTTCTTGATTAGCCATTCGAACTGCAGTGAGATGATATCTCATTGTGGTTTTGATTTGCATTTTCCTGGCTATTAGTAATATTAGGTTGTTTATTTGAGATCTTTCTACTTTTTTGATTTTAGTGTTTATTGCTATAAACTTCTCTCATAACTGCTTTGCTGTATCCCATAGGTCTTGGTATATTATGTTTCCTTTTTTGTCTCAAGAAATTTTTTAAATTTCTCATTTAATTTCTTCATTGACATATTGGTTATTCAAGAGCATGTTGTTTAATTTCCATGAATTTGTAAAGCTTCAAAAGTTTCTATTATTGATTTCTAATTTTACACCTTTGTGGTTAAAAAAAATGCTTGATATGATTTCAGTCTTCTCAGTTATATTAAGACTTGTTTGTAGTTTAATATGATCTGTCCTGATGAATGTTTTATGTGCTTTTGAATGAAATGTTCTATAAATATCTGTTATGTTCATTTGGTCTAGAGAGCAGTTTAAACTTAATGTGTCTTTGTTCATTTTCTGTCTGGATGATCTGTCCATTGTTGAAAGTAGGTTGTTGAAGTCCCCTACTATTATTATATTTCAGTCTATCTCTCCCTTTAGATCTATTAATATTTGCTTTACATTCAAGGTAATTATTGATAAGTAAGAACTTATTCCTCTCGTTTTCTTAATTATTTTCTGGTTGTTTTGTGGATCCTTTCATTCCTTCCTCTCTACTGCCTTCCTTTGTCATTAAGTAATTCTGTCTACTAGTACAAATTTGTCTGATTCCTTGCTTCTTGTTTTCAGTGTGTCTATTATAGCTCTTTGCTTTGTGTTTACCATGAGGATTTTTAAAAATCTTATAATTATAACAGTTATTGAAGCTGATAACTTAACTTTGATTACAAAAAACTCCACACTTTAACTCCACCTCCCCTGCACAATTTAAATTTTAGATGTCAAAATTCACATCTTTTAAAACTGCAGATCCCTTAACAAACTATTGTAGTTTTTATTAGTTTAATAATTTTGTCTTTTAACCTTCTTACTAAAGATATATGATTAACATATCACCCTTACATTATTAGAGTATTCTGAATTTCAGTGTGTGCTTACTTTTACCAGTAAGTTTTATACTTTCAGATGTTTTTGTGTTACTCTTTAAAATATTTTCTTTCAGCTTGAAGAACTCTTTATCATTTCTTGTGAGACAGGTTTGGTGATGATGAATTCCCTCAGCTTTGCCTTGTCTGAGAAAGTATCTCACCTTAATTTCTGGGGTACAGCTTTTCTGGGTAGAGTATACCTGACTGGCAGTATTTTTTTCCTTCAGCACTTTGAATATATCATCCTACTCTCTCTCTCTCACTGGTCTATAATATTTCTGCTGAGAAGTCTATAGCTAGGCATATTGGAACTCCCTTATATGTTACTTGCCCCTTTCCCTTACTGCTTTCAGAATTCTCTACTAGTCTTTGATCTGACAGTTTGATTATAATGTTACAAGGTATTATTTGGATTGAATCTGATTAGATACTTTTAACTTACCTGTACCTGGATATTTATATCTTTTCCCAAATTTAAAAGTTTTCTGCTGTTATTACTTAAAAAAAACCTTTTAACCTGTTTTATTTTTCTACTCCCTCAATGTAAGAAACTCAAACCTGGATATTTATATCTTTTCCCAAATTTAAAAGTTTTCTGCTGTTATTACTTAAAAAAAAACCTTTTAACCTGTTTTATTTTTCTACTCCCTCAATGTAAGAAACTCAAATTTGCTCTTCTGATTGTGTGCCATAAATCTCATAAGCTTTCTTCATTTATTTTCATTCTTTTCTCTTCTTTGTATATTTTCAAATAACTTGTCTTCAAGTTCACAGATTTTTAATTTTGCTTGATGAGTTCTGCTGTTTATTTTCTCTAGCGCATTTTTTATTTCCTTCTTTGTATTTTTAGGTCCGGAATTTCCAGTTTATTTATTTCAATTTCTTTGTTAAATTTATCTGACACATTCCTGAATTGTTTTCCTGTATTTTATTAAAGTTTTGTAAGCTTCCACAAAACAGCTATTTTGAATTCTTTGTCTTGCAGCTCATATATCTCCATCTCTTTAGGGTCAGTCCATGGCACCTTATTTTGTCCATGTGATGATTTCATGTTTTCCTGATTGTTCCTGATCACTGTGGTTGTGCATCAGTGCCTGTGCATTGAAAAAGTAGGTGTTTATTCCACTCTTTGCAGTCTGCCTTTGAAACATCCTTCAACAATAAGGCTGTACTAAAATTCTAGGCAAGTCATTCATTGTTGTCCCTAAGCCTGTGACTGCTGCAGCCATTGGATTGCTGGGGAGGGTATCCCAGGCCCAAAATTACCAGAGCTGGTACTTCACTCTGAACTGGAATTCTTTAGCCACCAAGATTGGTGCAGTGTTGTGCTGGAATCCAAGTCCCTAGACTCTGAGGCCTGCCTGTCACTATGGGTTATTCAGAATCTAAGTTAG